>NW_028252649.1:0-75000 GCF_964263255.1 Lissotriton vulgaris | reverse complement strand
TTGAATAACCACTTTTTAAACCCTCACAGTGACCAAAATGGCCATTTTATACAGAGTTTTGCTTATTTAAAAGCTTCAATTTTGACCCATTTCAGTCACAGAAATGACTTTAAACACACTTATTTTAGTTGAAAAAGTCATAATTCACATCCAACAGTCATTTAGAGTCAAAAGATTAAATGTTAAAATTTCAATATTATAGACCATTTTGGGAACGTTCGACATGTCCGGAGTCATCGTTTTTCATCCGAAAATTGATTTTTTGGACTGTACCAAAAATGATTCAAAATGTCAATTGGATCGTGCCTCATGTTGAATAATCACTTTTTAAACCCTCAAAGTGACCAAAATGGCCATTTTATACATAGTTTTGCTTATTTAAAAGCTTCAATTTTGACCCATTTCAGTCACAGAAATGACTTTAAACACACTTATTTTAGTTGAAAAAGTCATAATTCACATCCAACAGTCATTTAGAGTCATAAGATTAAATGTTAAAATTTCAATATTATAGACCATTTTGGGAACGTTCGACATGTCCGGAGTCATCGTTTTTCATCCGAAAATTGATTTTTTGGACTGTACCAAAAATGATTCAAAATGTCAATTGGATCGTGCCTCATGTTGAATAACCACTTTTTAAACCCTCACAGTGACCAAAATTGCCATTTTTACAGTTTTGCTTACTCAAAAGCTTCAATTTTGACCCGTTTCAGGCACAGAAATGACTTTAAACAGACTTATTTTAGTTGAAAAAGTCATAATTCACATCCAACAGTCATTTAGAGTCAAAAGATTAAATGTTAAAATTTCATCATTATAGGCCATTTTGGGAACGTTCGACATGTCCGGAGTCATCGTTTTTCATCCGAAAATTGATTTTTTGGACTGTACCAAAAATGATTCAAAATGTCAATTGGATCGTGCCTCATGTTGAATAACCACTTTTTAAACCCTCACAGTGACCAAAATGGCCATTTTATACAGAGTTTTGCTCATTTAAAAGCTTCAATTTTGACCCATTTCAGTCACAGAAATGACTTTAAACACACTTATTTTAGTTGAAAAAGTCATAATTCACATCCAACAGTCATTTAGAGTCAAAAGATTAAATGTTAAAATTTCACCATTATAGACCATTTTGGGAACGTTCGACATGTCCGGAGTCATCGTTTTTCATCCGAAAATTGATTTTTTGGACTGTACCAAAAATGGTTCAAAATGTCAATTGGATCGTGCCTCATTTTGAATAACCACTTTTTAAACCCTCAAAGTGACCAAAATGGCCATTTTACAGAGTTTTGCTAACTCAAAAGCTTCAATTTTGACCCGTTTCAGTCACAGAAATGACTTTAAAAACACTTATTTTAGTTGAAAAAGTCATAATTCACATCCAACAGTCATTTAGAGTCAAAAGATTAAATGTTAAAATTTCATCATTATAGACCATTTTGGGAACGTTCGACAGGTCCGGAGTCATCGTTTTTCATCCGAAAATTGATTTTTTGGACTGTACCAAAAATGATTCAAAATGTCAATTGGATCGTGCCTCATGTTGAAGAACCACTTTTTAAACCCTCACAGTGACCAAAATTGCCATTTTTACAGAGTTTTGCTTACTCAAAAGCTTCAATTTTGACCCGTTTCAGGCACAGAAATGACTTTAAACACACTTATTTTAGTTGAAATTGTCATAATTCACATCCAACAGTCATTTAGAGTCAAAAGATTAAATGTTAAAATTTCATCATTATAGACCATTTTGGGAACGTTCGACATGTCCGGAGTCATCGTTTTTCATCCGAAAATTGATTTTTTAGACTGTACCAAAAATAATTCAAAATGTCAATTGGATCGTGCCTCATGTTGAATAACCACTTTTTAAACCCTCAAAGTGACCAAAATGGCCATTTTTACAGAGTTTTGCTTACTCAAAAGCTTCAATTTTGACCCGTTTCAGTCACAGAAATGACTTTAAACACACTTATTTTAGTTGAAAAAGTCATAATTCACATCCAACAGTCATTTAGAGTCAAAAGATTAAATGTTAAAATTTCATCATTATAGACCATTTTGGGAACGTTCGACATGTCCGGAGTCATCGTTTTTCATCCGAAAATGGATTTTTCGGACTGTACCAAAAATGATTCAAAATGTCAATTGGATCGTGCCTCATGTTGAATAACCACATTTTAAACCCTCACAGTGACCAAAATTGCCATTTTTACAGAGTTTTGCTTATTTAAAAGCTTCAATTTTGACCCGTTTCAGTCACAGAAATGACTTTAAACACACTTATTTTAGTTGAAATTGTCATAATTCACATCCAACAGTCATTTAGAGTCAAAAGATTAAATGTTAAAATTTCATCATTATAGACCATTTTGGGAACGTTCGACATGTCCGGAGTCATCGTTTTTCATCCGAAAATTGATTTTTTGGACTGTACCAAAAATGATTCAAAATGTCAATTGGATCGTGCCTCATGTTGAATAATCACTTTTTAAACCCTCAAAGTGACCAAAATGGCCATTTTACTGAGTTTTGCTAACTCAAAAGCTTCAATTTTGACCCGTTTCAGTCACAGAAATGACTTTAAACACACTTATTTTAGTTGAAAAAGTCATAATTCACATCCAACAGTCATTTAGAGTCAAAAGATTAAATGTTAAAATTTCATCATTATAGACCATTTTGGGAACGTTCGACATGTCCGGAGTCATCGTTTTTCATCCGAAAATTGATTTTTTGGACTGTACCAAAAATGATTCAAAATGTCAATTGGATCGTGCCTCATGTTGAATAACCACTTTTTAAACCCTCACAGTGACCAAAATTGCCATTTTTACAGAGTTTTGCTTACTCAAAAGCTTCAATTTTGACCCGTTTCAGGCACAGAAATGACTTTAAACAGACTTATTTTAGTTGAAAAAGTCATAATTCACATCCAACAGTCATTTAGAGTCAAAAGATTAAATGTTAAAATTTCATCATTATAGGCCATTTTGGGAACGTTCGACATGTCCGGAGTCATCGTTTTTCATCCGAAAATTGATTTTTTGGACTGTACCAAAAATGATTCAAAATGTCAATTGGATCGTGCCTCATGTTGAATAACCACTTTTTAAACCCTCACAGTGACCAAAATGGCCATTTTATACAGAGTTTTGCTTATTTAAAAGCTTCAATTTTGACCCATTTCAGTCACAGAAATGACTTTAAACACACTTATTTTAGTTGAAAAAGTCATAATTCACATCCAACAGTTATTTAGAGTCAAAAGATTAAATGTTAAAATTTCAATATTATAGACCATTTTGGGAACGTTCGACATGTCCGGAGTCATCGTTTTTCATCCGAAAATTGATTTTTTGGACTGTACCAAAAATGATTCAAAATGTCAATTGGATCGTGCCTCATGTTGAATAACCACTTTTTAAACCCTCAAAGTGACCAAAATGGCCATTTTACAGAGTTTTGCTAACTCAAAAGCTTCAATTTTGACCCGTTTCAGGCACAGAAATGACTTTAAAAACACTTATTTTAGTTGAAAAAGTCATAATTCACATCCAACAGTCATTTAGAGTCAAAAGATTAAATGTTAAAATTTCATCATTATAGACCATTTTGGGAACGTTCGACATGTCCGGAGTCATCGTTTTTCATCCGAAAATTGATTTTTTGGACTGTACCAAAAATGATTCAAAATGTCAATTGGATCGTGCCTCATGTTTAATAACCACTTTTTAAACCCTCACAGTGACCAAAATTGCCATTTTTACAGAGTTTTGCTTACTCAAAAGCTTCAATTTTGACCCGTTTCAGGCACAGAAATGACTTTAAACACACTTATTTTAGTTGAAAAAGTCATAATTCACATCCAACAGTCATTTAGAGTCAAAAGATTAAATGTTAAAATTTCATCATTATAGACCATTTTGGGAACGTTCGACATGTCCGGAGTCATCGTTTTTCATCCGAAAATTGATTTTTTGGACTGTACCAAAAATGATTCAAAATGTCAATTGGATCGTGCCTCATGTTGAATAACCACTTTTTAAACCCTCACAGTGACCAAAATGGCCATTTTATACATAGTTTTGCTTATTTAAAAGCTTCAATTTTGACCCATTTCAGTCACAGAAATGACTTTAAACACACTTATTTTAGTTGAAAAAGTCATAATTCACATCCAACAGTCATTTAGAGTCAAAAGATTAAATGTTAAAATTTCAATATTATAGACCATTTTGGGAACGTTCGACATGTCCGGAGTCATCGTTTTTCATCCGAAAATTGATTTTTTGGACTGTACCAAAAATGATTCAAAATGTCAATTGGATCGTGCCTCATGTTGAATAACCACTTTTTAAACCCTCACAGTGACCAAAATGGCCATTTTATACATAGTTTTGCTTATTTAAAAGCTTCAATTTTGGCCCGTTTCAGTCACAGAAATGACTTTAAACACACTTATTTTAGTTGAAAAAGTCATAATTCACATCCAACAGTCATTTAGAGTCAAAAGATTAAATGTTAAAATTTCATCATTATAGGCCATTTTGGGAACGTTCGACATGTCCGGAGTCATCGTTTTTCATCCGAAAATTGATTTTTTGGACTGTACCAAAAATGATTCAAAATGTCAATTGGATCGTGCCTCATGTTGAATAACCACTTTTTAAACCCTCACAGTGACCAAAATGGCCATTTTATACAGAGTTTTGCTTATTTAAAAGCTTCAATTTTGACCCATTTCAGTCACAGAAATGACTTTAAACACACTTATTTTAGTTGAAAAAGTCATAATTCACATCCAACAGTCATTTAGAGTCAAAAGATTAAATGTTAAAATTTCAATATTATAGACCATTTTGGGAACGTTCGACATGTCCGGAGTCATCGTTTTTCATCCGAAAATTGATTTTTTGGACTGTACCAAAAATGATTCAAAATGTCAATTGGATCGTGCCTCATGTTGAATAACCACATTTTAAACCCTCACAGTGACCAAAATGGCCATTTTTACAGAGTTTTGCTTATTTAAAAGCTTCAATTTTGACCCGTTTCAGTCACAGAAATGACTTTAAACACACTTATTTTAGTTGAAATTGTCATAATTCACATCCAACAGTCATTTAGAGTCAAAAGATTAAATGTTAAAATTTCATCATTATAGACCATTTTGGGAACGTTCGACATGTCCGGAGTCATCGTTTTTCATCCGAAAATTGATTTTTTGGACTGTACCAAAAATGATTCAAAATGTCAATTGGATCGTGCCTCATGTTGAATAACCACTTTTTAAACCCTCACAGTGACCAAAATTGCCATTTTTACAGAGTTTTGCTTACTCAAAAGCTTCAATTTTGACCCGTTTCAGGCACAGAAATGACTTTAAACAGACTTATTTTAGTTGAAAAAGTCATAATTCACATCCAACAGTCATTTAGAGTCAAAAGATTAAATGTTAAAATTTCATCATTATAGGCCATTTTGGGAACGTTCGACATGTCCGGAGTCATCGTTTTTCATCCGAAAATTGATTTTTTTGGACTGTACCAAAAATGATTCAAAATGTCAATTGGATCGTGCCTCATGTTGAATAACCACTTTTTAAACCCTCACAGTGACCAAAATGGCCATTTTATACAGAGTTTTGCTTATTTAAAAGCTTCAATTTTGACCCATTTCAGTCACAGAAATGACTTTAAACACACTTATTTTAGTTGAAAAAGTCATAATTCACATCCAACAGTCATTTAGAGTCAAAAGATTAAATGTTAAAATTTCAATATTATAGACCATTTTGGGAACGTTCGACATGTCCGGAGTCATCGTTTTTCATCCGAAAATTGATTTTTTGGACTGTACCAAAAATGATTCAAAATGTCAATTGGATCGTGCCTCATGTTGAATAACCACATTTTAAACCCTCACAGTGACCAAAATGGCCATTTTTACAGAGTTTTGCTTATTTAAAAGCTTCAATTTTGACCCGTTTCAGTCACAGAAATGACTTTAAACACACTTATTTTAGTTGAAATTGTCATAATTCACATCCAACAGTCATTTAGAGTCAAAAGATTAAATGTTAAAATTTCATCATTATAGACCATTTTGGGAACGTTCGACATGTCCGGAGTCATCGTTTTTCATCCGAAAATTGATTTTTTGGACTGTACCAAAAATGATTCAAAATGTCAATTGGATCGTGCCTCATGTTGAATAACCACTTTTTAAACCCTCACAGTGACCAAAATTGCCATTTTTACAGAGTTTTGCTTACTCAAAAGCTTCAATTTTGACCCGTTTCAGGCACAGAAATGACTTTAAACAGACTTATTTTAGTTGAAAAAGTCATAATTCACATCCAACAGTCATTTAGAGTCAAAAGATTAAATGTTAAAATTTCATCATTATAGGCCATTTTGGGAACGTTCGACATGTCCGGAGTCATCGTTTTTCATCCGAAAATTGATTTTTTTGGACTGTACCAAAAATGATTCAAAATGTCAATTGGATCGTGCCTCATGTTGAATAACCACTTTTTAAACCCTCACAGTGACCAAAATGGCCATTTTATACAGAGTTTTGCTTATTTAAAAGCTTCAATTTTGACCCATTTCAGTCACAGAAATGACTTTAAACACACTTATTTTAGTTGAAAAAGTCATAATTCACATCCAACAGTCATTTAGAGTCAAAAGATTAAATGTTAAAATTTCAATATTATAGACCATTTTGGGAACGTTCGACATGTCCGGAGTCATCGTTTTTCATCCGAAAATTGATTTTTTGGACTGTACCAAAAATGATTCAAAATGTCAATTGGATCGTGCCTCATGTTGAATAACCACTTTTTAAACCCTCACAGTGACCAAAATTGCCATTTTTACAGAGTTTTGCTTACTCAAAAGCTTCAATTTTGACCGGTTTCAGGCACAGAAATGACTTTAAACACACTTATTTTAGTTGAAAAAGTCATAATTCACATCCAACAGTCATTTAGAGTCAAAAGATTAAATGTTAAAATTTCATCATTATAGACCATTTTGGGAACGTTCGACATGTCCGGAGTCATCGTTTTTCATCCGAAAATTGATTTTTTGGACTGTACCAAAAATGATTCAAAATGTCAATTGGATCGTGCCTCATGTTGAATAACCACTTTTTAAACCCTCAAAGTGACCAAAATGGCCATTTTACAGAGTTTTGCTAACTCAAAAGCTTCAATTTTGACCCGTTTCAGTCACAGAAATGACTTTAAACACACTTATTTTAGTTGAAAAAGTCATAATTCACATCCAACAGTCATTTAGAGTCAAAAGATTAAATGTTAAAATTTCATCATTATAGACCATTTTGGGAACGTTCGACATGTCCGGAGTCATCGTTTTTCATCCGAAAATTGATTTTTTGGACTGTACCAAAAATGATTCAAAATGTCAATTGGATCGTGCCTCATGTTTAATAACCACTTTTTAAACCCTCACAGTGACCAAAATTGCCATTTTTACAGAGTTTTGCTTACTCAAAAGCTTCAATTTTGACCCGTTTCAGGCACAGAAATGACTTTAAACAGACTTATTTTAGTTGAAAAAGTCATAATTCACATCCAACAGTCATTTAGAGTCAAAAGATTAAATGTTAAAATTTCATCATTATAGGCCATTTTGGGAACGTTCGACATGTCCGGAGTCATCGTTTTTCATCCGAAAATTGATTTTTTGGACTGTACCAAAAATGATTCAAAATGTCAATTGGATCGTGCCTCATGTTGAATAACCACTTTTTAAACCCTCACAGTGACCAAAATTGCCATTTTTACAGAGTTTGGCTTACTCAAAAGCTTCAATTTTGACCCGTTTCAGGCACAGAAATGACTTTAAACACACTTATTTTAGTTGAAAAAGTCATAATTCACATCCAACAGTCATTTAGAGTCAAAAGATTAAATGTTAAAATTTCATCATTATAGACCATTTTGGGAACGTTCGACATGTCCGGAGTCATCGATTTTTCATCTGAAAATTGATTTTTTGGACTGTACCAAAAATGATTCAAAATGTCAATTGGATCGTGCCTCATGTTGAATAACCACTTTTTAAACCCTCACAGTGACCAAAATGGCCATTTTATACATAGTTTTGCTTATTTAAAAGCTTCAATTTTGACCCATTTCAGTCACAGAAATGACTTTAAACACACTTATTTTAGTTGAAAAAGTCATAATTCACATCCAACAGTCATTTAGAGTCAAAAGATTAAATGTTAAAATTTCAATATTATAGACCATTTTGGGAACGTTCGACATCGTTTTTCATCCGAAAATTGATTTTTTGGACTGTACCAAAAATGATTCAAAATGTCAATTGGATCGTGCCTCATGTTGAAGAACCACTTTTTAAACCCTCACAGTGACCAAAATTGCCATTTTTACAGAGTTTTGCTTACTCAAAAGCTTCAATTTTGACCCGTTTCAGGCACAGAAATGACTTTAAACACACTTATTTTAGTTGAAATTGTCATAATTCACATCCAACAGTCATTTAGAGTCAAAAGATTAAATGTTAAAATTTCATCATTATAGACCATTTTGGGAACGTTCGACATGTCCGGAGTCATCGTTTTTCATCCGAAAATTGATTTTTTAGACTGTACCAAAAATAATTCAAAATGTCAATTGGATCGTGCCTCATGTTGAATAACCACTTTTTAAACCCTCAAAGTGACCAAAATGGCCATTTTTACAGAGTTTTGCTTACTCAAAAGCTTCAATTTTGACCCGTTTCAGTCACAAAAATGACTTTAAACACACTTATTTTAGTTGAAAAAGTCATAATTCACATCCAACAGTCATTTAGAGTCAAAAGATTAAATGTTAAAATTTCATCATTATAGACCATTTTGGGAACGTTCGACATGTCCGGAGTCATCGTTTTTCATCCGAAAATGGATTTTTCGGACTGTACCAAAAATGATTCAAAATGTCAATTGGATCGTGCCTCATGTTGAATAACCACATTTTAAACCCTCACAGTGACCAAAATTGCCATTTTTACAGAGTTTTGCTTATTTAAAAGCTTCAATTTTGACCCGTTTCAGTCACAGAAATGACTTTAAACACACTTATTTTAGTTGAAATTGTCATAATTCACATCCAACAGTCATTTAGAGTCAAAAGATTAAATGTTAAAATTTCATCATTATAGACCATTTTGGGAACGTTCGACATGTCCGGAGTCATCGTTTTTCATCCGAAAATTGATTTTTTGGACTGTACCAAAAATGATTCAAAATGTCAATTGGATCGTGCCTCATGTTGAATAATCACTTTTTAAACCCTCAAAGTGACCAAAATGGCCATTTTACTGAGTTTTGCTAACTCAAAAGCTTCAATTTTGACCCGTTTCAGTCACAGAAATGACTTTAAACACACTTATTTTAGTTGAAAAAGTCATAATTCACATCCAACAGTCATTTAGAGTCAAAAGATTAAATGTTAAAATTTCATCATTATAGACCATTTTGGGAACGTTCGACATGTCCGGAGTCATCGTTTTTCATCCGAAAATTGATTTTTTGGACTGTACCAAAAATGATTCAAAATGTCAATTGGATCGTGCCTCATGTTGAATAACCACTTTTTAAACCCTCACAGTGACCAAAATTGCCATTTTTACAGAGTTTTGCTTACTCAAAAGCTTCAATTTTGACCCGTTTCAGGCACAGAAATGACTTTAAACAGACTTATTTTAGTTGAAAAAGTCATAATTCACATCCAACAGTCATTTAGAGTCAAAAGATTAAATGTTAAAATTTCATCATTATAGGCCATTTTGGGAACGTTCGACATGTCCGGAGTCATCGTTTTTCATCCGAAAATTGATTTTTTGGACTGTACCAAAAATGATTCAAAATGTCAATTGGATCGTGCCTCATGTTGAATAACCACTTTTTAAACCCTCACAGTGACCAAAATGGCCATTTTATACAGAGTTTTGCTTATTTAAAAGCTTCAATTTTGACCCATTTCAGTCACAGAAATGACTTTAAACACACTTATTTTAGTTGAAAAAGTCATAATTCACATCCAACAGTCATTTAGAGTCAAAAGATTAAATGTTAAAATTTCAATATTATAGACCATTTTGGGAACGTTCGACATGTCCGGAGTCATCGTTTTTCATCCGAAAATTGATTTTTTGGACTGTACCAAAAATGATTCAAAATGTCAATTGGATCGTGCCTCATGTTGAATAACCACTTTTTAAACCCTCACAGTGACCAAAATTGCCATTTTTACAGAGTTTTGCTTACTCAAAAGCTTCAATTTTGACCCGTTTCAGGCACAGAAATGACTTTAAACACACTTATTTTAGTTGAAAAAGTCATAATTCACATCCAACTGTCATTTAGAGTCAAAAGATTAAATGTTAAAATTTCACCATTATAGACCATTTTGGGAACGTTCGACATGTCCGGAGTCATCGTTTTTCATCCGAAAATTGATTTTTTGGACTGTACCAAAAATGATTTAAAATGTCAATTGGATCGTGCCTCATGTTGAATAACCACTTTTTAAACCCTCAAAGTGACCAAAATGGCCATTTTACAGAGTTTTGCTAACTCAAAAGCTTCAATTTTGACCCGTTTCAGGCACAGAAATGACTTTAAAAACACTTATTTTAGTTGAAAAAGTCATAATTCACATCCAACAGTCATTTAGAGTCAAAAGATTAAATGTTAAAATTTCATCATTATAGACCATTTTGGGAACGTTCGACATGTCCGGAGTCATCGTTTTTCATCCGAAAATTGATTTTTTGGACTGTACCAAAAATGATTCAAAATGTCAATTGGATCGTGCCTCATGTTTAATAACCACTTTTTAAACCCTCACAGTGACCAAAATTGCCATTTTTACAGAGTTTTGCTTACTCAAAAGCTTCAATTTTGACCCGTTTCAGGCACAGAAATGACTTTAAACAGACTTATTTTAGTTGAAAAAGTCATAATTCACATCCAACAGTAATTTAGAGTCAAAAGATTAAATGTTAAAATTTCATCATTATAGGCCATTTTGGGAACGTTCGACATGTCCGGAGTCATCGTTTTTCATCCGAAAATTGATTTTTTGGACTGTACCAAAAATGATTCAAAATGTCAATTGGATCGTGCCTCATGTTGAATAACCACTTTTTAAACCCTCACAGTGACCAAAATTGCCATTTTTACAGAGTTTTGCTTACTCAAAAGCTTCAATTTTGACCCGTTTCAGGCACAGAAATGACTTTAAACACACTTATTTTAGTTGAAAAAGTCATAATTCACATCCAACAGTCATTTAGAGTCAAAAGATTAAATGTTAAAATTTCATCATTATAGACCATTTTGGGAACGTTCGACATGTCCGGAGTCATCGTTTTTCATCCGAAAATTGATTTTTTGGACTGTACCAAAAATGATTCAAAATGTCAATTGGATCGTGCCTCATGTTGAATAACCACTTTTTAAACCCTCACAGTGACCAAAATGGCCATTTTATACATAGTTTTGCTTATTTAAAAGCTTCAATTTTGACCCATTTCAGTCACAGAAATGACTTTAAACACACTTATTTTAGTTGAAAAAGTCATAATTCACATCCAACAGTCATTTAGAGTCAAAAGATTAAATGTTAAAATTTCAATATTATAGACCATTTTGGGAACGTTCGACATGTCCGGAGTCATCGTTTTTCATCCGAAAATTGATTTTTTGGACTGTACCAAAAATGATTCAAAATGTCAATTGGATCGTGCCTCATGTTGAATAACCACTTTTTAAACCCTCACAGTGACCAAAATGGCCATTTTATACATAGTTTTGCTTATTTAAAAGCTTCAATTTTGGCCCGTTTCAGTCACAGAAATGACTTTAAACACACTTATTTTAGTTGAAAAAGTCATAATTCACATCCAACAGTCATTTAGAGTCAAAAGATTAAATGTTAAAATTTCATCATTATAGGCCATTTTGGGAACGTTCGACATGTCCGGAGTCCTCGTTTTTCATCCGAAAATTGATTTTTTGGACTGTACCAAAAATGATTCAAAATGTCAATTGGATCGTGCCTCATGTTGAATAACCACTTTTTAAACCCTCACAGTGACCAAAATGGCCATTTTATACAGAGTTTTGCTTATTTAAAAGCTTCAATTTTGACCCATTTCAGTCACAGAAATGACTTTAAACACACTTATTTTAGTTGAAAAAGTCATAATTCACATCCAACAGTCATTTAGAGTCAAAAGATTAAATGTTAAAATTTCAATATTATAGACCATTTTGGGAACGTTCGACATGTCCGGAGTCATCGTTTTTCATCCGAAAATTGATTTTTTGGACTGTACCAAAAATGATTCAAAATGTCAATTGGATCGTGCCTCATGTTGAATAACCACATTTTAAACCCTCACAGTGACCAAAATGGCCATTTTTACAGAGTTTTGCTTATTTAAAAGCTTCAATTTTGACCCGTTTCAGTCACAGAAATGACTTTAAACACACTTATTTTAGTTGAAATTGTCATAATTCACATCCAACAGTCATTTAGAGTCAAAAGATTAAATGTTAAAATTTCATCATTATAGACCATTTTGGGAACGTTCGACATGTCCGGAGTCATCGTTTTTCATCCGAAAATTGATTTTTTGGACTGCACCAAAAATGATTCAAAATGTCAATTGGATCGTGCCTCATGTTGAATAACCACTTTTTAAACCCTCACAGTGACCAAAATTGCCATTTTTACAGAGTTTTGCTTACTCAAAAGCTTCAATTTTGACCCGTTTCAGGCACAGAAATGACTTTAAACAGACTTATTTTAGTTGAAAAAGTCATAATTCACATCCAACAGTCATTTAGAGTCAAAAGATTAAATGTTAAAATTTCATCATTATAGACCATTTTGGGAACGTTCGACATGTCCGGAGTCATCGTTTTTCATCCGAAAATTGATTTTTTAGACTGTACCAAAAATAATTCAAAATGTCAATTGGATCGTGCCTCATGTTGAATAACCACTTTTTAAACCCTCAAAGTGACCAAAATGGCCATTTTTACAGAGTTTTGCTTACTCAAAAGCTTCAATTTTGACCCGTTTCAGTCACAAAAATGACTTTAAACACACTTATTTTAGTTGAAAAAGTCATAATTCACATCCAACAGTCATTTAGAGTCAAAAGATTAAATGTTAAAATTTCATCATTATAGACCATTTTGGGAACGTTCGACATGTCCGGAGTCATCGTTTTTCATCCGAAAATGGATTTTTCGGACTGTACCAAAAATGATTCAAAATGTCAATTGGATCGTGCCTCATGTTGAATAACCACATTTTAAACCCTCACAGTGACCAAAATTGCCATTTTTACAGAGTTTTGCTTATTTAAAAGCTTCAATTTTGACCCGTTTCAGTCACAGAAATGACTTTAAACACACTTATTTTAGTTGAAATTGTCATAATTCACATCCAACAGTCATTTAGAGTCAAAAGATTAAATGTTAAAATTTCATCATTATAGACCATTTTGGGAACGTTCGACATGTCCGGAGTCATCGTTTTTCATCCGAAAATTGATTTTTTGGACTGTACCAAAAATGATTCAAAATGTCAATTGGATCGTGCCTCATGTTGAATAATCACTTTTTAAACCCTCAAAGTGACCAAAATGGCCATTTTACTGAGTTTTGCTAACTCAAAAGCTTCAATTTTGACCCGTTTCAGTCACAGAAATGACTTTAAACACACTTATTTTAGTTGAAAAAGTCATAATTCACATCCAACAGTCATTTAGAGTCAAAAGATTAAATGTTAAAATTTCATCATTATAGACCATTTTGGGAACGTTCGACATGTCCGGAGTCATCGTTTTTCATCCGAAAATTGATTTTTTGGACTGTACCAAAAAT
This sequence comes from Lissotriton vulgaris, assembly GCF_964263255.1. Lineage (NCBI taxonomy): Eukaryota > Metazoa > Chordata > Amphibia > Caudata > Salamandridae > Lissotriton > Lissotriton vulgaris. The sequence continues at coordinate 61,041 of NW_028252649.1, read as the reverse complement.
GATTCAAAATGTCAATTGGATCGTGCCTCATGTTGAATAACCACTTTTTAAACCCTCACAGTGACCAAAATTGCCATTTTTACAGAGTTTTGCTTACTCAAAAGCTTCAATTTTGACCCGTTTCAGGCACAGAAATGACTTTAAACAGACTTATTTTAGTTGAAAAAGTCATAATTCACATCCAACAGTCATTTAGAGTCAAAAGATTAAATGTTAAAATTTCATCATTATAGGCCATTTTGGGAACGTTCGACATGTCCGGAGTCATCGTTTTTCATCCGAAAATTGATTTTTTGGACTGTACCAAAAATGATTCAAAATGTCAATTGGATCGTGCCTCATGTTGAATAACCACTTTTTAAACCCTCACAGTGACCAAAATGGCCATTTTATACAGAGTTTTGCTTATTTAAAAGCTTCAATTTTGACCCATTTCAGTCACAGAAATGACTTTAAACACACTTATTTTAGTTGAAAAAGTCATAATTCACATCCAACAGTCATTTAGAGTCAAAAGATTAAATGTTAAAATTTCAATATTATAGACCATTTTGGGAACGTTCGACATGTCCGGAGTCATCGTTTTTCATCCGAAAATTGATTTTTTGGACTGTACCAAAAATGATTCAAAATGTCAATTGGATCGTGCCTCATGTTGAATAACCACTTTTTAAACCCTCACAGTGACCAAAATTGCCATTTTTACAGAGTTTTGCTTACTCAAAAGCTTCAATTTGGACCCGTTTCAGGCACAGAAATGACTTTAAACACACTTATTTTAGTTGAAAAAGTCATAATTCACATCCAACTGTCATTTAGAGTCAAAAGATTAAATGTTAAAATTTCACCATTATAGACCATTTTGGGAACGTTCGACATGTCCGGAGTCATCGTTTTTCATCCGAAAATTGATTTTTTGGACTGTACCAAAAATGATTTAAAATGTCAATTGGATCGTGCCTCATGTTGAATAACCACTTTTTAAACCCTCAAAGTGACCAAAATGGCCATTTTACAGAGTTTTGCTAACTCAAAAGCTTCAATTTTGACCCGTTTCAGGCACAGAAATGACTTTAAAAACACTTATTTTAGTTGAAAAAGTCATAATTCACATCCAACAGTCATTTAGAGTCAAAAGATTAAATGTTAAAATTTCATCATTATAGACCATTTTGGGAACGTTCGACATGTCCGGAGTCATCGTTTTTCATCCGAAAATTGATTTTTTGGACTGTACCAAAAATGATTCAAAATGTCAATTGGATCGTGCCTCATGTTTAATAACCACTTTTTAAACCCTCACAGTGACCAAAATTGCCATTTTTACAGAGTTTTGCTTACTCAAAAGCTTCAATTTTGACCCGTTTCAGGCACAGAAATGACTTTAAACAGACTTATTTTAGTTGAAAAAGTCATAATTCACATCCAACAGTAATTTAGAGTCAAAAGATTAAATGTTAAAATTTCATCATTATAGGCCATTTTGGGAACGTTCGACATGTCCGGAGTCATCGTTTTTCATCCGAAAATTGATTTTTTGGACTGTACCAAAAATGATTCAAAATGTCAATTGGATCGTGCCTCATGTTGAATAACCACTTTTTAAACCCTCACAGTGACCAAAATTGCCATTTTTACAGAGTTTTGCTTACTCAAAAGCTTCAATTTTGACCCGTTTCAGGCACAGAAATGACTTTAAACACACTTATTTTAGTTGAAAAAGTCATAATTCACATCCAACAGTCATTTAGAGTCAAAAGATTAAATGTTAAAATTTCATCATTATAGACCATTTTGGGAACGTTCGACATGTCCGGAGTCATCGTTTTTCATCCGAAAATTGATTTTTTGGACTGTACCAAAAATGATTCAAAATGTCAATTGGATCGTGCCTCATGTTGAATAACCACTTTTTAAACCCTCACAGTGACCAAAATGGCCATTTTATACATAGTTTTGCTTATTTAAAAGCTTCAATTTTGACCCATTTCAGTCACAGAAATGACTTTAAACACACTTATTTTAGTTGAAAAAGTCATAATTCACATCCAACAGTCATTTAGAGTCAAAAGATTAAATGTTAAAATTTCAATATTATAGACCATTTTGGGAACGTTCGACATGTCCGGAGTCATCGTTTTTCATCCGAAAATTGATTTTTTGGACTGTACCAAAAATAATTCAAAATGTCAATTGGATCGTGCCTCATGTTGAATAACCACTTTTTAAACCCTCACAGTGACCAAAATGGCCATTTTATACATAGTTTTGCTTATTTAAAAGCTTCAATTTTGGCCCGTTTCAGTCACAGAAATGACTTTAAACACACTTATTTTAGTTGAAAAAGTCATAATTCACATCCAACAGTCATTTAGAGTCAAAATATTAAATGTTAAAATTTCATCATTATAGGCCATTTTGGGAACGTTCGACATGTCCGGACTCCTCGTTTTTCATCCGAAAATTGATTTTTTGGACTGTACCAAAAATGATTCAAAATGTCAATTGGATCGTGCCTCATGTTGAATAACCACTTTTTAAACCCTCACAGTGACCAAAATGGCCATTTTATACAGAGTTTTGCTTATTTAAAAGCTTCAATTTTGACCCATTTCAGTCACAGAAATGACTTTAAACACACTTATTTTAGTTGAAAAAGTCATAATTCACATCCAACAGTCATTTAAAGTCAAAAGATTAAATGTTAAAATTTCAATATTATAGACCATTTTGGGAACGTTCGACATGTCCGGAGTCATCGTTTTTCATCCGAAAATTGATTTTTTGGACTGTACCAAAAATGATTCAAAATGTCAATTGGATCGTGCCTCATGTTGAATAACCACATTTTAAACCCTCACAGTGACCAAAATGGCCATTTTTACAGAGTTTTGCTTATTTAAAAGCTTCAATTTTGACCCGTTTCAGTCACAGAAATGACTTTAAACACACTTATTTTAGTTGAAATTGTCATAATTCACATCCAACAGTCATTTAGAGTCAAAAGATTAAATGTTAAAATTTCATCATTATAGACCATTTTGGGAACGTTCGACATGTCCGGAGTCATCGTTTTTCATCCGAAAATTGATTTTTTGGACTGTACCAAAAATGATTCAAAATGTCAATTGGATCGTGCCTCATGTTGAATAACCACTTTTTAAACCCTCACAGTGACCAAAATTGCCATTTTTACAGAGTTTTGCTTACTCAAAAGCTTCAATTTTGACCCGTTTCAGGCACAGAAATGACTTTAAACAGACTTATTTTAGTTGAAAAAGTCATAATTCACATCCAACAGTCATTTAGAGTCAAAAGATTAAATGTTAAAATTTCATCATTATAGGCCATTTTGGGAACGTTCGACATGTCCGGAGTCATCGTTTTTCATCCGAAAATTGATTTTTTTGGACTGTACCAAAAATGATTCAAAATGTCAATTGGATCGTGCCTCATGTTGAATAACCACTTTTTAAACCCTCACAGTGACCAAAATGGCCATTTTATACAGAGTTTTGCTTATTTAAAAGCTTCAATTTTGACCCATTTCAGTCACAGAAATGACTTTAAACACACTTATTTTAGTTGAAAAAGTCATAATTCACATGCAACAGTCATTTAGAGTCAAAAGATTAAATGTTAAAATTTCAATATTATAGACCATTTTGGGAACGTTCGACATGTCCGGAGTCATCGTTTTTCATCCGAAAATTGATTTTTTGGACTGTACCAAAAATGATTCAAAATGTCAATTGGATCGTGCCTCATGTTGAATATCCACATTTTAAACCCTCACAGTGACCAAAATGGCCATTTTTACAGAGTTTTGCTTATTTAAAAGCTTCCCTTTTGACCCGTTTCAGTCACAGAAATGACTTTAAACACACTTATTTTAGTTGAAATTGTCATAATTCACATCCAACAGTCATTTAGAGTCAAAAGATTAAATGTTAAAATTTTATCATTATAGACCATTTTGGGAACGTTCGACATGTCCGGAGTCATCGTTTTTCATCCGAAAATTGATTTTTTGGACTGTACCAAAAATGATTCAAAATGTCAATTGGACCGTGCCTCATGTTGAATAACCACTTTTTAAACCCTCAAAGTGACCAAAATGGCCATTTTACAGAGTTTTGCTAACTCAAAAGCTTCAATTTTGACCCGTTTCAGTCACAGAAATGACTTTAAACACACTTATTTTCGTTGAAAAAGTCATAATTCACATCCAACAATCATTTAGAGTCAAAAGATTAAATGTTAAAATTTCATCATTATAGACCATTTTGGGAACGTTCGACATGTCCGGAGTCATCGTTTTTCATCCGAAAATTTATTTTTTGGACTGTACCAAAAATGATTCAAAATGTCAATTGGATCGTGCCTCATGTTGAATAACCACTTTTTAAACCCTCACAGTGACCAAAATTGCCATTTTTACAGAGTTTTGCTTACTCAAAAGCTTCAATTTTGACCCGTTTCAGGCACAGAAATGACTTTAAACAGACTTATTTTAGTTGAAAAAGTCATAATTCACATCCAACAGTCATTTAGAGTCAAAAGATTAAATGTTAAAATTTCATCATTATAGGCCATTTTGGGAACGTTCGACATGTCTGGAGTCATAGTTTTTCATCCGAAAATTGATTTTTTGGACTGTACCAAAAATGATTCAAAATGTCAATTGGATCGCGCCTCATGTTGAATAACCACTTTTTAAACCCTCACAGTGACCAAAATGGCCATTTTATACAGAGTTTTGCTTATTTAAAAGCTTCAATTTTGACCCATTTCAGTCACAGAAATGACTTTAAACAGACTTATTTTAGTTGAAAAAGTCATAATTCACATCCAACAGTCATTTAGAGTCAAAAGATTAAATGTTAAAATTTCAATATTATAGACCATTTTGGGAACGTTCGACATGTCCGGAGTCATCGTTTTTCATCCGAAAATTGATTTTTTGGACTGTACCAAAAATCATTCAAAATGTCAATTGGATCGTGCCTCATGTTGAATAACCACTTTTTAAACCCTCACAGTGACCAAAATTGCCATTTTTACAGAGTTTTGCTTACTCAAAAGCTTCAATTTTGACCCGTTTCAGGCACAGAAATGACTTTAAACACACTTATTTTAGTTGAAAAAGTCATAATTCACATCCAACAGTCATTTAGAGTCAAAAGATTAAATGTTAAAATTTCACCATTATAGACCATTTTGGGAACGTTCGACATGTCCGGAGTCATCGTTTTTCATCCGAAAATTGATTTTTTGGACTGTACCAAAAATGATTCAAAATGTCAATTGGATCGTGCCTCATGTTGAATAACCACTTTTTAAACCCTCAAAGTGACCAAAATGGCCATTTTACAGAGTTTTGCTAACTCAAAAGCTTCAATTTTGACCCGTTTCAGTCACAGAAATGACTTTAAAAACACTTATTTTAGTTGAAAAAGTCATAATTCACATCCAACAGTCATTTAGAGTCAAAAGATTAAATGTTAAAATTTCATCATTATAGACCATTTTGGGAACGTTCGACAGGTCCGGAGTCATCGTTTTTCATCCGAAAATTGATTTTTTGGACTGTACCAAAAATGATTCAAAATGTCAATTGGATCGTGCCTCATGTTGAAGAACCACTTTTTAAACCCTCACAGTGACCAAAATTGCCATTTTTACAGAGTTTTGCTTACTCAAAAGCTTCAATTTTGACCCGTTTCAGGCACAGAAATGACTTTAAACACACTTATTTTAGTTGAAATTGTCATAATTCACATCCAACAGTCATTTAGAGTCAAAAGATTAAATGTTAAAATTTCATCATTATAGACCATTTTGGGAACGTTCGACATGTCCGGAGTCATCGTTTTTCATCCGAAAATTGATTTTTTAGACTGTACCAAAAATAATTCAAAATGTCAATTGGATCGTGCCTCATGTTGAATAACCACTTTTTAAACCCTGAAAGTGACCAAAATGGCCATTTTTACAGAGTTTTGCTTACTCAAAAGCTTCAATTTTGACCCGTTTCAGTCACAGAAATGACTTTAAACACATATATTTTAGTTGAAAAAGTCATAATTCACATCCAACAGTCATTTAGAGTCAAAAGATTAAATGTTAAAATTTCAATATTATAGACCATTTTGGGAACGTTCGACATGTCCGGAGTCATCGTTTTTCATCCGAAAATTGATTTTTTGGACTGTACCAAAAATGATTCAAAATGTCAATTGGATCGTGCCTCATGTTGAATAACCACTTTTTAAACCCTCACAGTGACCAAAATGGCCATTTTATACATAGTTTTGCTTATTTAAAAGCTTCAATTTTGACCCATTTCAGTCACAGAAATGACTTTAAACACACTTATTTTAGTTGAAAAAGTCATAATTCACATCCAACAGTCATTTAGAGTCAAAAGATTAAATGTTAAAATTTCAATATTATAGACCATTTTGGGAACGTTCGACATGTCCGGAGTCATCGTTTTTCATCCGAAAATTGATTTTTTGGACTGTACCAAAAATGATTCAAAATGTCAATTGGATCGTGCCTCATGTTGAATAACCACTTTTTAAACCCTCACAGTGACCAAAATGGCCATTTTATACATAGTTTTGCTTATTTAAAAGCTTCAATTTTGGCCCGTTTCAGTCACAGAAATGACTTTAAACACACTTATTTTAGTTGAAAAAGTCATAATTCACATCCAACAGTCATTTAGAGTCAAAAGATTAAATGTTAAAATTTCATCATTATAGGCCATTTTGGGAACGTTCGACATGTCCGGAGTCCTCGTTTTTCATCCGAAAATTGATTTTTTGGACTGTACCAAAAATGATTCAAAATGTCAATTGGATCGTGCCTCATGTTGAATAACCACTTTTTAAACCCTCACAGTGACCAAAATGGCCATTTTATACAGAGTTTTGCTTATTTAAAAGCTTCAATTTTGACCCATTTCAGTCACAGAAATGACTTTAAACACACTTATTTTAGTTGAAAAAGTCATAATTCACATCCAACAGTCATTTAGAGTCAAAAGATTAAATGTTAAAATTTCATCATTATAGACCATTTTGGGAACGTTCGACATGTCCGGAGTCATCGTTTTTCATCCGAAAATTGATTTTTTAGACTGTACCAAAAATAATTCAAAATGTCAATTGGATCGTGCCTCATGTTGAATAACCACTTTTTAAACCCTCAAAGTGACCAAAATGGCCATTTTTACAGAGTTTTGCTTACTCAAAAGCTTCAATTTTGACCCGTTTCAGTCACAAAAATGACTTTAAACACACTTATTTTAGTTGAAAAAGTCATAATTCACATCCAACAGTCATTTAGAGTCAAAAGATTAAATGTTAAAATTTCATCATTATAGACCATTTTGGGAACGTTCGACATGTCCGGAGTCATCGTTTTTCATCCGAAAATGGATTTTTCGGACTGTACCAAAAATGATTCAAAATGTCAATTGGATCGTGCCTCATGTTGAATAACCACATTTTAAACCCTCACAGTGACCAAAATTGCCATTTTTACAGAGTTTTGCTTATTTAAAAGCTTCAATTTTGACCCGTTTCAGTCACAGAAATGACTTTAAACACACTTATTTTAGTTGAAATTGTCATAATTCACATCCAACAGTCATTTAGAGTCAAAAGATTAAATGTTAAAATTTCATCATTATAGACCATTTTGGGAACGTTCGACATGTCCGGAGTCATCGTTTTTCATCCGAAAATTGATTTTTTGGACTGTACCAAAAATGATTCAAAATGTCAATTGGATCGTGCCTCATGTTGAATAATCACTTTTTAAACCCTCAAAGTGACCAAAATGGCCATTTTACTGAGTTTTGCTAACTCAAAAGCTTCAATTTTGACCCGTTTCAGTCACAGAAATGACTTTAAACACACTTATTTTAGTTGAAAAAGTCATAATTCACATCCAACAGTCATTTAGAGTCAAAAGATTAAATGTTAAAATTTCATCATTATAGACCATTTTGGGAACGTTCGACATGTCCGGAGTCATCGTTTTTCATCCGAAAATTGATTTTTTGGACTGTACCAAAAATGATTCAAAATGTCAATTGGATCGTGCCTCATGTTGAATAACCACTTTTTAAACCCTCACAGTGACCAAAATTGCCATTTTTACAGAGTTTTGCTTACTCAAAAGCTTCAATTTTGACCCGTTTCAGGCACAGAAATGACTTTAAACAGACTTATTTTAGTTGAAAAAGTCATAATTCACATCCAACAGTCATTTAGAGTCAAAAGATTAAATGTTAAAATTTCATCATTATAGGCCATTTTGGGAATGTTCGACATGTCCGGAGTCATCGTTTTTCATCCGAAAATTGATTTTTTGGACTGTACCAAAAATGATTCAAAATGTCAATTGGATCGTGCCTCATGTTGAATAACCACTTTTTAAACCCTCACAGTGACCAAAATGGCCATTTTATACAGAGTTTTGCTTATTTAAAAGCTTCAATTTTGACCCATTTCAGTCACAGAAATGACTTTAAACACACTTATTTTAGTTGAAAAAGTCATAATTCACATCCAACAGTCATTTAGAGTCAAAAGATTAAATGTTAAAATTTCAATATTATAGACCATTTCGGGAACGTTCGACATGTCCGGAGTCATCGTTTTTCATCCGAAAATTGATTTTTTGGACTGTACCAAAAATGATTCAAAATGTCAATTGGATCGTGCCTCATGTTGAATAACCACTTTTTAAACCCTCACAGTGACCAAAATTGCCATTTTTACAGAGTTTTGCTTACTCAAAAGCTTCAATTTGGACCCGTTTCAGGCACAGAAATGACTTTAAACACACTTATTTTAGTTGAAAAAGTCATAATTCACATCCAACTGTCATTTAGAGTCAAAAGATTAAATGTTAAAATTTCACCATTATAGACCATTTTGGGAACGTTCGACATGTCCGGAGTCATCGTTTTTCATCCGAAAATTGATTTTTTGGACTGTACCAAAAATGATTTAAAATGTCAATTGGATCGTGCCTCATGTTGAATAACCACTTTTTAAACCCTCAAAGTGACCAAAATGGCCATTTTACAGAGTTTTGCTAACTCAAAAGCTTCAATTTTGACCCGTTTCAGGCACAGAAATGACTTTAAAAACACTTATTTTAGTTGAAAAAGTCATAATTCACATCCAACAGTCATTTAGAGTCAAAAGATTAAATGTTAAAATTTCATCATTATAGACCATTTTGGGAACGTTCGACATGTCCGGAGTCATCGTTTTTCATCCGAAAATTGATTTTTTGGACTGTACCAAAAATGATTCAAAATGTCAATTGGATCGTGCCTCATGTTTAATAACCACTTTTTAAACCCTCACAGTGACCAAAATTGCCATTTTTACAGAGTTTTGCTTACTCAAAAGCTTCAATTTTGACCTGTTTCAGGCACAGAAATGACTTTAAACAGACTTATTTTAGTTGAAAAAGTCATAATTCACATCCAACAGTAATTTAGAGTCAAAAGATTAAATGTTAAAATTTCATCATTATAGGCCATTTTGGGAACGTTCGACATGTCCGGAGTCATCGTTTTTCATCCGAAAATTGATTTTTTGGACTGTACCAAAAATGATTCAAAATGTCAATTGGATCGTGCCTCATGTTGAATAACCACTTTTTAAACCCTCACAGTGACCAAAATTGCCATTTTTACAGAGTTTTGCTTACTCAAAAGCTTCAATTTTGACCCGTTTCAGGCACAGAAATGACTTTAAACACACTTATTTTAGTTGAAAAAGTCATAATTCACATCCAACAGTCATTTAGAGTCAAAAGATTAAATGTTAAAATTTCATCATTATAGACCATTTTGGGAACGTTCGACATGTCCGGAGTCATCGTTTTTCATCCGAAAATTGATTTTTTGGACTGTACCAAAAATGATTCAAAATGTCAATTGGATCGTGCCTCATGTTGAATAACCACTTTTTAAACCCTCACAGTGACCAAAATGGCCATTTTATACATAGTTTTGCTTATTTAAAAGCTTCAATTTTGACCCATTTCAGTCACAGAAATGACTTTAAACACACTTATTTTAGTTGAAAAAGTCATAATTCACATCCAACAGTCATTTAGAGTCAAAAGATTAAATGTTAAAATTTCAATATTATAGACCATTTTGGGAACGTTCGACATGTCCGGAGTCATCGTTTTTCATCCGAAAATTGATTTTTTGGACTGTACCAAAAATAATTCAAAATGTCAATTGGATCGTGCCTCATGTTGAATAACCACTTTTTAAACCCTCACAGTGACCAAAATGGCCATTTTATACATAGTTTTGCTTATTTAAAAGCTTCAATTTTGGCACGTTTCAGTCACAGAAATGACTTTAAACACACTTATTTTAGTTGAAAAAGTCATAATTCACATCCAACAGTCATTTAGAGTCAAAAGATTAAATGTTAAAATTTCATCATTATAGGCCATTTTGGGAACGTTCGACATGTCCGGAGTCCTCGTTTTTCATCCGAAAATTGATTTTTTGGACTGTACCAAAAATGATTCAAAATGTCAATTGGATCGTGCCTCATGTTGAATAACCACTTTTTAAACCCTCACAGTGACCAAAATGGCCATTTTATACAGATTTTTGCTTATTTAAAAGCTTCAATTTTGACCCATTTCAGTCACAGAAATGACTTTAAACACACTTATTTTAGTTGAAAAAGTCATAATTCACATCCAACAGTCATTTAAAGTCAAAAGATTAAATGTTAAAATTTCAATATTATAGACCATTTTGGGAACGTTCGACATGTCCGGAGTCATCGTTTTTCATCCGAAAATTGATTTTTTGGACTGTACCAAAAATGATTCAAAATGTCAATTGGATCGTGCCTCATGTTGAATAACCACTTTTTAAACCCTCACAGTGACCAAAATTGCCATTTTTACAGAGTTTTGCTTACTCAAAAGCTTCAATTTGGACCCGTTTCAGGCACAGAAATGACTTTAAACACACTTATTTTAGTTGAAAAAGTCATAATTCACATCCAACTGTCATTTAGAGTCAAAAGATTAAATGTTAAAATTTCACCATTATAGACCATTTTGGGAACGTTCGACATGTCCGGAGTCATCGTTTTTCATCCGAAAATTGATTTTTTGGACTGTACCAAAAATGATTTAAAATGTCAATTGGATCGTGCCTCATGTTGAATAACCACTTTTTAAACCCTCAAAGTGACCAAAATGGCCATTTTACAGAGTTTTGCTAACTCAAAAGCTTCAATTTTGACCCGTTTCAGGCACAGAAATGACTTTAAAAACACTTATTTTAGTTGAAAAAGTCATAATTCACATCCAACAGTCATTTAGAGTCAAAAGATTAAATGTTAAAATTTCATCATTATAGACCATTTTGGGAACGTTCGACATGTCCGGAGTCATCGTTTTTCATCCGAAAATTGATTTTTTGGACTGTACCAAAAATGATTCAAAATGTCAATTGGATCGTGCCTCATGTTTAATAACCACTTTTTAAACCCTCACAGTGACCAAAATTGCCATTTTTACAGAGTTTTGCTTACTCAAAAGCTTCAATTTTGACCCGTTTCAGGCACAGAAATGACTTTAAACAGACTTATTTTAGTTGAAAAAGTCATAATTCACATCCAACAGTAATTTAGAGTCAAAAGATTAAATGTTAAAATTTCATCATTATAGGCCATTTTGGGAACGTTCGACATGTCCGGAGTCATCGTTTTTCATCCGAAAATTGATTTTTTGGACTGTACCAAAAATGATTCAAAATGTCAATTGGATCGTGCCTCATGTTGAATAACCACTTTTTAAACCCTCACAGTGACCAAAATTGCCATTTTTACAGAGTTTTGCTTACTCAAAAGCTTCAATTTTGACCCGTTTCAGGCACAGAAATGACTTTAAACACACTTATTTTAGTTGAAAAAGTCATAATTCACATCCAACAGTCATTTAGAGTCAAAAGATTAAATGTTAAAATTTCATCATTATAGACCATTTTGGGAACGTTCGACATGTCCGGAGTCATCGTTTTTCATCCGAAAATTGATTTTTTGGACTGTACCAAAAATGATTCAAAATGTCAATTGGATCGTGCCTCATGTTGAATAACCACTTTTTAAACCCTCACAGTGACCAAAATGGCCATTTTATACATAGTTTTGCTTATTTAAAAGCTTCAATTTTGACCCATTTCAGTCACAGAAATGACTTTAAACACACTTATTTTAGTTGAAAAAGTCATAATTCACATCCAACAGTCATTTAGAGTCAAAAGATTAAATGTTAAAATTTCAATATTATAGACCATTTTGGGAACGTTCGACATGTCCGGAGTCATCGTTTTTCATCCGAAAATTGATTTTTTGGACTGTACCAAAAATAATTCAAAATGTCAATTGGATCGTGCCTCATGTTGAATAACCACTTTTTAAACCCTCACAGTGACCAAAATGGCCATTTTATACATAGTTTTGCTTATTTAAAAGCTTCAATTTTGGCCCGTTTCAGTCACAGAAATGACTTTAAACACACTTATTTTAGTTGAAAAAGTCATAATTCACATCCAACAGTCATTTAGAGTCAAAATATTAAATGTTAAAATTTCATCATTATAGGCCATTTTGGGAACGTTCGACATGTCCGGAGTCCTCGTTTTTCATCCGAAAATTGATTTTTTGGACTGTACCAAAAATGATTCAAAATGTCAATTGGATCGTGCCTCATGTTGAATAACCACTTTTTAAACCCTCACAGTGACCAAAATGGCCATTTTATACAGAGTTTTGCTTATTTAAAAGCTTCAATTTTGACCCATTTCAGTCACAGAAATGACTTTAAACACACTTATTTTAGTTGAAAAAGTCATAATTCACATCCAACAGTCATTTAAAGTCAAAAGATTAAATGTTAAAATTTCAATATTATAGACCATTTTGGGAACGTTCGACATGTCCGGAGTCATCGTTTTTCATCCGAAAATTGATTTTTTGGACTGTACCAAAAATGATTCAAAATGTCAATTGGATCGTGCCTCATGTTGAATAACCACATTTTAAACCCTCACAGTGACCAAAATGGCCATTTTTACAGAGTTTTGCTTATTTAAAAGCTTCAATTTTGACCCGTTTCAGTCACAGAAATGACTTTAAACACACTTATTTTAGTTGAAATTGTCATAATTCACATCCAACAGTCATTTAGAGTCAAAAGATTAAATGTTAAAATTTCATCATTATAGACCATTTTGGGAACGTTCGACATGTCCGGAGTCATCGTTTTTCATCCGAAAATTGATTTTTTGGACTGTACCAAAAATGATTCAAAATGTCAATTGGATCGTGCCTCATGTTGAATAACCACTTTTTAAACCCTCACAGTGACCAAAATTGCCATTTTTACAGAGTTTTGCTTACTCAAAAGCTTCAATTTTGACCCGTTTCAGGCACAGAAATGACTTTAAACAGACTTATTTTAGTTGAAAAAGTCATAATTCACATCCAACAGTCATTTAGAGTCAAAAGATTAAATGTTAAAATTTCATCATTATAGGCCATTTTGGGAACGTTCGACATGTCCGGAGTCATCGTTTTTCATCCGAAAATTGATTTTTTTGGACTGTACCAAAAATGATTCAAAATGTCAATTGGATCGTGCCTCATGTTGAATAACCACTTTTTAAACCCTCACAGTGACCAAAATGGCCATTTTATACAGAGTTTTGCTTATTTAAAAGCTTCAATTTTGACCCATTTCAGTCACAGAAATGACTTTAAACACACTTATTTTAGTTGAAAAAGTCATAATTCACATCCAACAGTCATTTAGAGTCAAAAGATTAAATGTTAAAATTTCAATATTATAGACCATTTTGGGAACGTTCGACATGTCCGGAGTCATCGTTTTTCATCCGAAAATTGATTTTTTGGACTGTACCAAAAATGATTCAAAATGTCAATTGGATCGTGCCTCATGTTGAATATCCACATTTTAAACCCTCACAGTGACCAAAATGGCCATTTTTACAGAGTTTTGCTTATTTAAAAGCTTCCCTTTTGACCCGTTTCAGTCACAGAAATGACTTTAAACACACTTATTTTAGTTGAAATTGTCATAATTCACATCCAACAGTCATTTAGAGTCAAAAGATTAAATGTTAAAATTTTATCATTATAGACCATTTTGGGAACGTTCGACATGTCCGGAGTCATCGTTTTTCATCCGAAAATTGATTTTTTGGACTGTACCAAAAATGATTCAAAATGTCAATTGGACCGTGCCTCATGTTGAATAACCACTTTTTAAACCCTCAAAGTGACCAAAATGGCCATTTTACAGAGTTTTGCTAACTCAAAAGCTTCAATTTTGACCCGTTTCAGTCACAGAAATGACTTTAAACACACTTATTTTCGTTGAAAAAGTCATAATTCACATCCAACAATCATTTAGAGTCAAAAGATTAAATGTTAAAATTTCATCATTATAGACCATTTTGGGAACGTTCGACATGTCCGGAGTCATCGTTTTTCATCCGAAAATTTATTTTTTGGACTGTACCAAAAATGATTCAAAATGTCAATTGGATCGTGCCTCATGTTGAATAACCACTTTTTAAACCCTCACAGTGACCAAAATTGCCATTTTTACAGAGTTTTGCTTACTCAAAAGCTTCAATTTTGACCCGTTTCAGGCACAGAAATGACTTTAAACAGACTTATTTTAGTTGAAAAAGTCATAATTCACATCCAACAGTCATTTAGAGTCAAAAGATTAAATGTTAAAATTTCATCATTATAGGCCATTTTGGGAACGTTCGACATGTCTGGAGTCATAGTTTTTCATCCGAAAATTGATTTTTTGGACTGTACCAAAAATGATTCAAAATGTCAATTGGATCGCGCCTCATGTTGAATAACCACTTTTTAAACCCTCACAGTGACCAAAATGGCCATTTTATACAGAGTTTTGCTTATTTAAAAGCTTCAATTTTGACCCATTTCAGTCACAGAAATGACTTTAAACAGACTTATTTTAGTTGAAAAAGTCATAATTCACATCCAACAGTCATTTAGAGTCAAAAGATTAAATGTTAAAATTTCAATATTATAGACCATTTTGGGAACGTTCGACATGTCCGGAGTCATCGTTTTTCATCCGAAAATTGATTTTTTGGACTGTACCAAAAATCATTCAAAATGTCAATTGGATCGTGCCTCATGTTGAATAACCACTTTTTAAACCCTCACAGTGACCAAAATTGCCATTTTTACAGAGTTTTGCTTACTCAAAAGCTTCAATTTTGACCCGTTTCAGGCACAGAAATGACTTTAAACACACTTATTTTAGTTGAAAAAGTCATAATTCACATCCAACAGTCATTTAGAGTCAAAAGATTAAATGTTAAAATTTCACCATTATAGACCATTTTGGGAACGTTCGACATGTCCGGAGTCATCGTTTTTCATCCGAAAATTGATTTTTTGGACTGTACCAAAAATGATTCAAAATGTCAATTGGATCGTGCCTCATGTTGAATAACCACTTTTTAAACCCTCAAAGTGACCAAAATGGCCATTTTACAGAGTTTTGCTAACTCAAAAGCTTCAATTTTGACCCGTTTCAGTCACAGAAATGACTTTAAAAACACTTATTTTAGTTGAAAAAGTCATAATTCACATCCAACAGTCATTTAGAGTCAAAAGATTAAATGTTAAAATTTCATCATTATAGACCATTTTGGGAACGTTCGACAGGTCCGGAGTCATCGTTTTTCATCCGAAAATTGATTTTTTGGACTGTACCAAAAATGATTCAAAATGTCAATTGGATCGTGCCTCATGTTGAAGAACCACTTTTTAAACCCTCACAGTGACCAAAATTGCCATTTTTACAGAGTTTTGCTTACTCAAAAGCTTCAATTTTGACCCGTTTCAGGCACAGAAATGACTTTAAACACACTTATTTTAGTTGAAATTGTCATAATTCACATCCAACAGTCATTTAGAGTCAAAAGATTAAATGTTAAAATTTCATCATTATAGACCATTTTGGGAACGTTCGACATGTCCGGAGTCATCGTTTTTCATCCGAAAATTGATTTTTTAGACTGTACCAAAAATAATTCAAAATGTCAATTGGATCGTGCCTCATGTTGAATAACCACTTTTTAAACCCTGAAAGTGACCAAAATGGCCATTTTTACAGAGTTTTGCTTACTCAAAAGCTTCAATTTTGACCCGTTTCAGTCACAGAAATGACTTTAAACACATATATTTTAGTTGAAAAAGTCATAATTCACATCCAACAGTCATTTAGAGTCAAAAGATTAAATGTTAAAATTTCAATATTATAGACCATTTTGGGAACGTTCGACATGTCCGGAGTCATCGTTTTTCATCCGAAAATTGATTTTTTGGACTGTACCAAAAATGATTCAAAATGTCAATTGGATCATGCCTCATGTTGAATAACCACTTTTTAAACCCTCACAGTGACCAAAATGGCCATTTTATACATAGTTTTGCTTATTTAAAAGCTTCAATTTTGACCCATTTCAGTCACAGAAATGACTTTAAACACACTTATTTTAGTTGAAAAAGTCATAATTCACATCCAACAGTCATTTAGAGTCAAAAGATTAAATGTTAAAATTTCAATATTATAGACCATTTTGGGAACATTCGACATGTCCGGAGTCATCGTTTTTCATCCGAAAATTGATTTTTTGGACTGTACCAAAAATGATTCAAAATGTCAATTGGATCGTGCCTCATGTTGAATAACCACTTTTTAAACCCTCACAGTGACCAAAATGGCCATTTTATACATAGTTTTGCTTATTTAAAAGCTTCAATTTTGGCCCGTTTCAGTCACAGAAATGACTTTAAACACACTTATTTTAGTTGAAAAAGTCATAATTCACATCCAACAGTCATTTAGAGTCAAAAGATTAAATGTTAAAATTTCATCATTATAGGCCATTTTGGGAACGTTCGACATGTCCGGAGTCCTCGTTTTTCATCCGAAAATTGATTTTTTGGACTGTACCAAAAATGATTCAAAATGTCAATTGGATCGTGCCTCATGTTGAATAACCACTTTTTAAACCCTCACAGTGACCAAAATGGCCATTTTATACAGAGTTTTGCTTATTTAAAAGCTTCAATTTTGACCCATTTCAGTCACAGAAATGACTTTAAACACACTTATTTTAGTTGAAAAAGTCATAATTCACATCCAACAGTCATTTAGAGTCAAAAGATTAAATGTTAAAATTTCAATATTATAGACCATTTTGGGAACGTTCGACATGTCCGGAGTCATCGTTTTTCATCCGAAAATTGATTTTTTGGACTGTACCAAAAATGATTCAAAATGTCAATTGGATCGTGCCTCATGTTGAATAACCACATTTTAAACCCTCACAGTGACCAAAATGGCCATTTTTACAGAGTTTTGCTTATTTAAAAGCTTCAATTTTGACCCGTTTCAGTCACAGAAATGACTTTAAACACACTTATTTTAGTTGAAATTGTCATAATTCACATCCAACAGTCATTTAGAGTCAAAAGATTAAATGTTAAAATTTCATCATTATAGACCATTTTGGGAACGTTCGACATGTCCGGAGTCATCGTTTTTCATCCGAAAATTGATTTTTTGGACTGCACCAAAAATGATTCAAAATGTCAATTGGATCGTGCCTCATGTTGAATAACCACTTTTTAAACCCTCACAGTGACCAAAATTGCCATTTTTACAGAGTTTTGCTTACTCAAAAGCTTCAATTTTGACCCGTTTCAGGCACAGAAATGACTTTAAACAGACTTATTTTAGTTGAAAAAGTCATAATTCACATCCAACAGTCATTTAGAGTCAAAAGATTAAATGTTAAAATTTCATCATTATAGACCATTTTGGGAACGTTCGACATGTCCGGAGTCATCGTTTTTCATCCGAAAATTGATTTTTTAGACTGTACCAAAAATAATTCAAAATGTCAATTGGATCGTGCCTCATGTTGAATAACCACTTTTTAAACCCTCAAAGTGACCAAAATGGCCATTTTTACAGAGTTTTGCTTACTCAAAAGCTTCAATTTTGACCCGTTTCAGTCACAAAAATGACTTTAAACACACTTATTTTAGTTGAAAAAGTCATAATTCACATCCAACAGTCATTTAGAGTCAAAAGATTAAATGTTAAAATTTCATCATTATAGACCATTTTGGGAACGTTCGACATGTCCGGAGTCATCGTTTTTCATCCGAAAATGGATTTTTCGGACTGTACCAAAAATGATTCAAAATGTCAATTGGATCGTGTCTCATGTTGAATAACCACATTTTAAACCCTCACAGTGACCAAAATTGCCATTTTTACAGAGTTTTGCTTATTTAAAAGCTTCAATTTTGACCCGTTTCAGTCACAGAAATGACTTTAAACACACTTATTTTAGTTGAAATTGTCATAATTCACATCCAACAGTCATTTAGAGTCAAAAGATTAAATGTTAAAATTTCATCATTATAGACCATTTTGGGAACGTTCGACATGTCCGGAGTCATCGTTTTTCATCCGAAAATTGATTTTTTGGACTGTACCAAAAATGATTCAAAATGTCAATTGGATCGTGCCTCATGTTGAATAATCACTTTTTAAACCCTCAAAGTGACCAAAATGGCCATTTTACTGAGTTTTGCTAACTCAAAAGCTTCAATTTTGACCCGTTTCAGTCACAGAAATGACTTTAAACACACTTATTTTAGTTGAAAAAGTCATAATTCACATCCAACAGTCATTTAGAGTCGAAAGATTAAATGTTAAAATTTCAATATTATAGACCATTTTGGGAACGTTCGACATGTCCGGAGTCATCGTTTTTCATCCGAAAATTGATTTTTTGGACTGTACCAAAAATGATTCAAAATGTCAATTGGATCGTGCCTCATGTTGAAAACCACTTTTTAAACCCTCACAGTGACCAAAATTGCCATTTTTACAGAGTTTTGCTTACTCAAAAGCTTCAATTTGGACCCGTTTCAGGCACAGAAATGACTTTAAACACACTTATTTTAGTTGAAAAAGTCATAATTCACATCCAACTGTCATTTAGAGTCAAAAGATTAAATGTTAAAATTTCACCATTATAGACCATTTTGGGAACGTTCGACATGTCCGGAGTCATCGTTTTTCATCCGAAAATTGATTTTTTGGACTGTACCAAAAATGATTTAAAATGTCAATTGGATCGTGCCTCATGTTGAATAACCACTTTTTAAACCCTCAAAGTGACCAAAATGGCCATTTTACAGAGTTTTGCTAACTCAAAAGCTTCAATTTTGACCCGTTTCAGGCACAGAAATGACTTTAAAAACACTTATTTTAGTTGAAAAAGTCATAATTCACATCCAACAGTCATTTAGAGTCAAAAGATTAAATGTTAAAATTTCATCATTATAGACCATTTTGGGAACGTTCGACATGTCCGGAGTCATCGTTTTTCATCCGAAAATTGATTTTTTGGACTGTACCAAAAATGATTCAAAATGTCAATTGGATCGTGCCTCATGTTTAATAACCACTTTTTAAACCCTCACAGTGACCAAAATTGCCATTTTTACAGAGTTTTGCTTACTCAAAAGCTTCAATTTTGACCCGTTTCAGGCACAGAAATGACTTTAAACAGACTTATTTTAGTTGAAAAAGTCATAATTCACATCCAACAGTAATTTAGAGTCAAAAGATTAAATGTTAAAATTTCATCATTATAGGCCATTTTGGGAACGTTCGACATGTCCGGAGTCATCGTTTTTCATCCGAAAATTGATTTTTTGGACTGTACCAAAAATGATTCAAAATGTCAATTGGATCGTGCCTCATGTTGAATAACCACTTTTTAAACCCTCACAGTGACCAAAATTGCCATTTTTACAGAGTTTTGCTTACTCAAAAGCTTCAATTTTGACCCGTTTCAGGCACAGAAATGACTTTAAACACACTTATTTTAGTTGAAAAAGTCATAATTCACATCCAACAGTCATTTAGAGTCAAAAGATTAAATGTTAAAATTTCATCATTATAGACCATTTTGGGACGTTCGACATGTCCGGAGTCATCGTTTTTCATCCGAAAATTGATTTTTTGGACTGTACCAAAAATGATTCAAAATGTCAATTGGATCGTGCCTCATGTTGAATAACCACTTTTTAAACCCTCACAGTGACCAAAATGGCCATTTTATACATAGTTTTGCTTATTTAAAAGCTTCAATTTTGACCCATTTCAGTCACAGAAATGACTTTAAACACACTTATTTTAGTTGAAAAAGTCATAATTCACATCCAACAGTCATTTAGAGTCAAAAGATTAAATGTTAAAATTTCAATATTATAGACCATTTTGGGAACGTTCGACATGTCCGGAGTCATCGTTTTTCATCCGAAAATTGATTTTTTGGACTGTACCAAAAATAATTCAAAATGTCAATTGGATCGTGCCTCATGTTGAATAACCACTTTTTAAACCCTCACAGTGACCAAAATGGCCATTTTATACATAGTTTTGCTTATTTAAAAGCTTCAATTTTGGCCCGTTTCAGTCACAGAAATGACTTTAAACACACTTATTTTAGTTGAAAAAGTCATAATTCACATCCAACAGTCATTTAGAGTCAAAAGATTAAATGTTAAAATTTCATCATTATAGGCCATTTTGGGAACGTTCGACATGTCCGGAGTCCTCGTTTTTCATCCGAAAATTGATTTTTTGGACTGTACCAAAAATGATTCAAAATGTCAATTGGATCGTGCCTCATGTTGAATAACCACTTTTTAAACCCTCACAGTGACCAAAATGGCCATTTTATACAGAGTTTTGCTTATTTAAAAGCTTCAATTTTGACCCATTTCAGTCACAGAAATGACTTTAAACACACTTATTTTAGTTGAAAAAGTCATAATTCACATCCAACAGTCATTTAAAGTCAAAAGATTAAATGTTAAAATTTCAATATTATAGACCATTTTGGGAACGTTCGACATGTCCGGAGTCATCGTTTTTCATCCGAAAATTGATTTTTTGGACTGTACCAAAAATGATTCAAAATGTCAATTGGATCGTGCCTCATGTTGAATAACCACTTTTTAAACCCTCACAGTGACCAAAATTGCCATTTTTACAGAGTTTTGCTTACTCAAAAGCTTCAATTTGGACCCGTTTCAGGCACAGAAATGACTTTAAACACACTTATTTTAGTTGAAAAAGTCATAATTCACATCCAACTGTCATTTAGAGTCAAAAGATTAAATGTTAAAATTTCACCATTATAGACCATTTTGGGAACGTTCGACATGTCCGGAGTCATCGTTTTTCATCCGAAAATTGATTTTTTGGACTGTACCAAAAATGATTTAAAATGTCAATTGGATCGTGCCTCATGTTGAATAACCACTTTTTAAACCCTCAAAGTGACCAAAATGGCCATTTTACAGAGTTTTGCTAACTCAAAAGCTTCAATTTTGACCCGTTTCAGGCACAGAAATGACTTTAAAAACACTTATTTTAGTTGAAAAAGTCATAATTCACATCCAACAGTCATTTAGAGTCAAAAGATTAAATGTTAAAATTTCATCATTATAGACCATTTTGGGAACGTTCGACATGTCCGGAGTCATCGTTTTTCATCCGAAAATTGATTTTTTGGACTGTACCAAAAATGATTCAAAATGTCAATTGGATCGTGCCTCATGTTTAATAACCACTTTTTAAACCCTCACAGTGACCAAAATTGCCATTTTTACAGAGTTTTGCTTACTCAAAAGCTTCAATTTTGACCCGTTTCAGGCACAGAAATGACTTTAAACAGACTTATTTTAGTTGAAAAAGTCATAATTCACATCCAACAGTAATTTAGAGTCAAAAGATTAAATGTTAAAATTTCATCATTATAGGCCATTTTGGGAACGTTCGACATGTCCGGAGTCATCGTTTTTCATCCGAAAATTGATTTTTTGGACTGTACCAAAAATGATTCAAAATGTCAATTGGATCGTGCCTCATGTTGAATAACCACTTTTTAAACCCTCACAGTGACCAAAATTGCCATTTTTACAGAGTTTTGCTTACTCAAAAGCTTCAATTTTGACCCGTTTCAGGCACAGAAATGACTTTAAACACACTTATTTTAGTTGAAAAAGTCATAATTCACATCCAACAGTCATTTAGAGTCAAAAGATTAAATGTTAAAATTTCATCATTATAGACCATTTTGGGAACGTTCGACATGTCCGGAGTCATCGTTTTTCATCCGAAAATTGATTTTTTGGACTGTACCAAAAATGATTCAAAATGTCAATTGGATCGTGCCTCATGTTGAATAACCACTTTTTAAACCCTCACAGTGACCAAAATGGCCATTTTATACATAGTTTTGCTTATTTAAAAGCTTCAATTTTGACCCATTTCAGTCACAGAAATGACTTTAAACACACTTATTTTAGTTGAAAAAGTCATAATTCACATCCAACAGTCATTTAGAGTCAAAAGATTAAATGTTAAAATTTCAATATTATAGACCATTTTGGGAACGTTCGACATGTCCGGAGTCATCGTTTTTCATCCGAAAATTGATTTTTTGGACTGTACCAAAAATAATTCAAAATGTCAATTGGATCGTGCCTCATGTTGAATAACCACTTTTTAAACCCTCACAGTGACCAAAATGGCCATTTTATACATAGTTTTGCTTATTTAAAAGCTTCAATTTTGGCCCGTTTCAGTCACAGAAATGACTTTAAACACACTTATTTTAGTTGAAAAAGTCATAATTCACATCCAACAGTCATTTAGAGTCAAAATATTAAATGTTAAAATTTCATCATTATAGGCCATTTTGGGAACGTTCGACATGTCCGGAGTCCTCGTTTTTCATCCGAAAATTGATTTTTTGGACTGTACCAAAAATGATTCAAAATGTCAATTGGATCGTGCCTCATGTTGAATAACCACTTTTTAAACCCTCACAGTGACCAAAATGGCCATTTTATACAGAGTTTTGCTTATTTAAAAGCTTCAATTTTGACCCATTTCAGTCACAGAAATGACTTTAAACACACTTATTTTAGTTGAAAAAGTCATAATTCACATCCAACAGTCATTTAAAGTCAAAAGATTAAATGTTAAAATTTCAATATTATAGACCATTTTGGGAACGTTCGACATGTCCGGAGTCATCGTTTTTCATCCGAAAATTGATTTTTTGGACTGTACCAAAAATGATTCAAAATGTCAATTGGATCGTGCCTCATGTTGAATAACCACATTTTAAACCCTCACAGTGACCAAAATGGCCATTTTTACAGAGTTTTGCTTATTTAAAAGCTTCAATTTTGACCCGTTTCAGTCACAGAAATGACTTTAAACACACTTATTTTAGTTGAAATTGTCATAATTCACATCCAACAGTCATTTAGAGTCAAAAGATTAAATGTTAAAATTTCATCATTATAGACCATTTTGGGAACGTTCGACATGTCCGGAGTCATCGTTTTTCATCCGAAAATTGATTTTTTGGACTGTACCAAAAATGATTCAAAATGTCAATTGGATCGTGCCTCATGTTGAATAACCACTTTTTAAACCCTCACAGTGACCAAAATTGCCATTTTTACAGAGTTTTGCTTACTCAAAAGCTTCAATTTTGACCCGTTTCAGGCACAGAAATGACTTTAAACAGACTTATTTTAGTTGAAAAAGTCATAATTCACATCCAACAGTCATTTAGAGTCAAAAGATTAAATGTTAAAATTTCATCATTATAGGCCATTTTGGGAACGTTCGACATGTCCGGAGTCATCGTTTTTCATCCGAAAATTGATTTTTTTGGACTGTACCAAAAATGATTCAAAATGTCAATTGGATCGTGCCTCATGTTGAATAACCACTTTTTAAACCCTCACAGTGACCAAAATGGCCATTTTATACAGAGTTTTGCTTATTTAAAAGCTTCAATTTTGACCCATTTCAGTCACAGAAATGACTTTAAACACACTTATTTTAGTTGAAAAAGTCATAATTCACATCCAACAGTCATTTAGAGTCAAAAGATTAAATGTTAAAATTTCAATATTATAGACCATTTTGGGAACGTTCGACATGTCCGGAGTCATCGTTTTTCATCCGAAAATTGATTTTTTGGACTGTACCAAAAATGATTCAAAATGTCAATTGGATCGTGCCTCATGTTGAATATCCACATTTTAAACCCTCACAGTGACCAAAATGGCCATTTTTACAGAGTTTTGCTTATTTAAAAGCTTCCCTTTTGACCCGTTTCAGTCACAGAAATGACTTTAAACACACTTATTTTAGTTGAAATTGTCATAATTCACATCCAACAGTCATTTAGAGTCAAAAGATTAAATGTTAAAATTTTATCATTATAGACCATTTTGGGAACGTTCGACATGTCCGGAGTCATCGTTTTTCATCCGAAAATTGATTTTTTGGACTGTACCAAAAATGATTCAAAATGTCAATTGGACCGTGCCTCATGTTGAATAACCACTTTTTAAACCCTCAAAGTGACCAAAATGGCCATTTTACAGAGTTTTGCTAACTCAAAAGCTTCAATTTTGACCCGTTTCAGTCACAGAAATGACTTTAAACACACTTATTTTCGTTGAAAAAGTCATAATTCACATCCAACAATCATTTAGAGTCAAAAGATTAAATGTTAAAATTTCATCATTATAGACCATTTTGGGAACGTTCGACATGTCCGGAGTCATCGTTTTTCATCCGAAAATTTATTTTTTGGACTGTACCAAAAATGATTCAAAATGTCAATTGGATCGTGCCTCATGTTGAATAACCACTTTTTAAACCCTCACAGTGACCAAAATTGCCATTTTTACAGAGTTTTGCTTACTCAAAAGCTTCAATTTTGACCCGTTTCAGGCACAGAAATGACTTTAAACAGACTTATTTTAGTTGAAAAAGTCATAATTCACATCCAACAGTCATTTAGAGTCAAAAGATTAAATGTTAAAATTTCATCATTATAGGCCATTTTGGGAACGTTCGACATGTCCGGAGTCCTCGTTTTTCATCCGAAAATTTATTTTTTGGACTGTACCAAAAATGATTCAAAATGTCAATTGGATCGTGCCTCATGTTGAATAACCACTTTTTAAACCCTCACAGTGACCAAAATTGCCATTTTTACAGAGTTTTGCTTACTCAAAAGCTTCAATTTTGACCCGTTTCAGGCACAGAAATGACTTTAAACAGACTTATTTTAGTTGAAAAAGTCATAATTCACATCCAACAGTCATTTAGAGTCAAAAGATTAAATGTTAAAATTTCAATATTATAGACCATTTTGGGAACGTTCGACATGTCCGGAGTCATCGTTTTTCATCCGAAAATTGATTTTTTGGACTGTACCAAAAATGATTCAAAATGTCAATTGGATCGTGCCTCATGTTGAATAACCACTTTTTAAACCCTCACAGTGACCAAAATGGCCATTTTATACATAGTTTTGCTTATTTAAAAGCTTCAATTTTGACCCATTTCAGTCACAGAAATGACTTTAAACACACTTATTTTAGTTGAAAAAGTCATAATTCACATCCAACAGTCATTTAGAGTCAAAAGATTAAATGTTAAAATTTCAATATTATAGACCATTTTGGGAACGTTCGACATGTCCGGAGTCATCGTTTTTCATCCGAAAATTGATTTTTTGGACTGTACCAAAAATGATTCAAAATGTCAATTGGATCGTGCCTCATGTTGAATAACCACTTTTTAAACCCTCACAGTGACCAAAATGGCCATTTTATACATAGTTTTGCTTATTTAAAAGCTTCAATTTTGGCCCGTTTCAGTCACAGAAATGACTTTAAACACACTTATTTTAGTTGAAAAAGTCATAATTCACATCCAACAGTCATTTAGAGTCAAAAGATTAAATGTTAAAATTTCATCATTATAGGCCATTTTGGGAACGTTCGACATGTCCGGAGTCCTCGTTTTTCATCCGAAAATTGATTTTTTGGACTGTACCAAAAATGATTCAAAATGTCAATTGGATCGTGCCTCATGTTGAATAACCACTTTTTAAACCCTCACAGTGACCAAAATGGCCATTTTATACAGAGTTTTGCTTATTTAAAAGCTTCAATTTTGACCCATTTCAGTCACAGAAATGACTTTAAACACACTTATTTTAGTTGAAAAAGTCATAATTCACATCCAACAGTCATTTAGAGTCAAAAGATTAAATGTTAAAATTTCAATATTATAGACCATTTTGGGAACGTTCGACATGTCCGGAGTCATCGTTTTTCATCCGAAAATTGATTTTTTGGACTGTACCAAAAATGATTCAAAATGTCAATTGGATCGTGCCTCATGTTGAATAACCACATTTTAAACCCTCACAGTGACCAAAATGGCCATTTTTACAGAGTTTTGCTTATTTAAAAGCTTCAATTTTGACCCGTTTCAGTCACAGAAATGACTTTAAACACACTTATTTTAGTTGAAATTGTCATAATTCACATCCAACAGTCATTTAGAGTCAAAAGATTAAATGTTAAAATTTCATCATTATAGACCATTTTGGGAACGTTCGACATGTCCGGAGTCATCGTTTTTCATCCGAAAATTGATTTTTTGGACTGTACCAAAAATGATTCAAAATGTCAATTGGATCGTGCCTCATGTTGAATAACCACTTTTTAAACCCTCACAGTGACCAAAATTGCCATTTTTACAGAGTTTTGCTTACTCAAAAGCTTCAATTTTGACCCGTTTCAGGCACAGAAATGACTTTAAACAGACTTATTTTAGTTGAAAAAGTCATAATTCACATCCAACAGTCATTTAGAGTCAAAAGATTAAATGTTAAAATTTCATCATTATAGGCCATTTTGGGAACGTTCGACATGTCCGGAGTCATCGTTTTTCATCCGAAAATTGATTTTTTTGGACTGTACCAAAAATGATTCAAAATGTCAATTGGATCGTGCCTCATGTTGAATAACCACTTTTTAAACCCTCACAGTGACCAAAATGGCCATTTTATACAGAGTTTTGCTTATTTAAAAGCTTCAATTTTGACCCATTTCAGTCACAGAAATGACTTTAAACACACTTATTTTAGTTGAAAAAGTCATAATTCACATCCAACAGTCATTTAGAGTCAAAAGATTAAATGTTAAAATTTCAATATTATAGACCATTTTGGGAACGTTCGACATGTCCGGAGTCATCGTTTTTCATCCGAAAATTGATTTTTTGGACTGTACCAAAAATGATTCAAAATGTCAATTGGATCGTGCCTCATGTTGAATATCCACATTTTAAACCCTCACAGTGACCAAAATGGCCATTTTTACAGAGTTTTGCTTATTTAAAAGCTTCCCTTTTGACCCGTTTCAGTCACAGAAATGACTTTAAACACACTTATTTTAGTTGAAATTGTCATAATTCACATCCAACAGTCATTTAGAGTCAAAAGATTAAATGTTAAAATTTTATCATTATAGACCATTTTGGGAACGTTCGACATGTCCGGAGTCATCGTTTTTCATCCGAAAATTGATTTTTTGGACTGTACCAAAAATGATTCAAAATGTCAATTGGATCGTGCCTCATGTTGAATAACCACTTTTTAAACCCTCACAGTGACCAAAATGGCCATTTTATACATAGTTTTGCTTATTTAAAAGCTTCAATTTTGACCCATTTCAGTCACAGAAATGACTTTAAACACACTTATTTTAGTTGAAAAAGTCATAATTCACATCCAACAGTCATTTAGAGTCAAAAGATTAAATGTTAAAATTTCAATATTATAGACCATTTTGGGAACGTTCGACATGTCCGGAGTCATCGTTTTTCATCCGAAAATTGATTTTTTGGACTGTACCAAAAATGATTCAAAATGTCAATTGGATCGTGCCTCATGTTGAATAACCACTTTTTAAACCCTCACAGTGACCAAAATGGCCATTTTATACATAGTTTTGCTTATTTAAAAGCTTCAATTTTGGCCCGTTTCAGTCACAGAAATGACTTTAAACACACTTATTTTAGTTGAAAAAGTCATAATTCACATCCAACAGTCATTTAGAGTCAAAAGATTAAATGTTAAAATTTCATCATTATAGGCCATTTTGGGAACGTTCGACATGTCCGGAGTCCTCGTTTTTCATCCGAAAATTGATTTTTTGGACTGTACCAAAAATGATTCAAAATGTCAATTGGATCGTGCCTCATGTTGAATAACCACTTTTTAAACCCTCACAGTGACCAAAATGGCCATTTTATACAGAGTTTTGCTTATTTAAAAGCTTCAATTTTGACCCATTTCAGTCACAGAAATGACTTTAAACACACTTATTTTAGTTGAAAAAGTCATAATTCACATCCAACAGTCATTTAAAGTCAAAAGATTAAATGTTAAAATTTCAATATTATAGACCATTTTGGGAACGTTCGACATGTCCGGAGTCATCGTTTTTCATCCGAAAATTGATTTTTTGGACTGTACCAAAAATGATTCAAAATGTCAATTGGATCGTGCCTCATGTTGAATAACCACATTTTAAACCCTCACAGTGACCAAAATGGCCATTTTTACAGAGTTTTGCTTATTTAAAAGCTTCAATTTTGACCCGTTTCAGTCACAGAAATGACTTTAAACACACTTATTTTAGTTGAAATTGTCATAATTCACATCCAACAGTCATTTAGAGTCAAAAGATTAAATGTTAAAATTTCATCATTATAGACCATTTTGGGAACGTTCGACATGTCCGGAGTCATCGTTTTTCATCCGAAAATTGATTTTTTGGACTGTACCAAAAATGATTCAAAATGTCAATTGGATCGTGCCTCATGTTGAATAACCACTTTTTAAACCCTCACAGTGACCAAAATTGCCATTTTTACAGAGTTTTGCTTACTCAAAAGCTTCAATTTTGACCCGTTTCAGGCACAGAAATGACTTTAAACAGACTTATTTTAGTTGAAAAAGTCATAATTCACATCCAACAGTCATTTAGAGTCAAAAGATTAAATGTTAAAATTTCATCATTATAGGCCATTTTGGGAACGTTCGACATGTCCGGAGTCATCGTTTTTCATCCGAAAATTGATTTTTTTGGACTGTACCAAAAATGATTCAAAATGTCAATTGGATCGTGCCTCATGTTGAATAACCACTTTTTAAACCCTCACAGTGACCAAAATGGCCATTTTATACAGAGTTTTGCTTATTTAAAAGCTTCAATTTTGACCCATTTCAGTCACAGAAATGACTTTAAACACACTTATTTTAGTTGAAAAAGTCATAATTCACATCCAACAGTCATTTAGAGTCAAAAGATTAAATGTTAAAATTTCAATATTATAGACCATTTTGGGAACGTTCGACATGTCCGGAGTCATCGTTTTTCATCCGAAAATTGATTTTTTGGACTGTACCAAAAATGATTCAAAATGTCAATTGGATCGTGCCTCATGTTGAATATCCACATTTTAAACCCTCACAGTGACCAAAATGGCCATTTTTACAGAGTTTTGCTTATTTAAAAGCTTCCCTTTTGACCCGTTTCAGTCACAGAAATGACTTTAAACACACTTATTTTAGTTGAAATTGTCATAATTCACATCCAACAGTCATTTAGAGTCAAAAGATTAAATGTTAAAATTTTATCATTATAGACCATTTTGGGAACGTTCGACATGTCCGGAGTCATCGTTTTTCATCCGAAAATTGATTTTTTGGACTGTACCAAAAATGATTCAAAATGTCAATTGGACCGTGCCTCATGTTGAATAACCACTTTTTAAACCCTCAAAGTGACCAAAATGGCCATTTTACAGAGTTTTGCTAACTCAAAAGCTTCAATTTTGACCCGTTTCAGTCACAGAAATGACTTTAAACACACTTATTTTCGTTGAAAAAGTCATAATTCACATCCAACAATCATTTAGAGTCAAAAGATTAAATGTTAAAATTTCATCATTATAGACCATTTTGGGAACGTTCGACATGTCCGGAGTCATCGTTTTTCATCCGAAAATTTATTTTTTGGACTGTACCAAAAATGATTCAAAATGTCAATTGGATCGTGCCTCATGTTGAATAACCACTTTTTAAACCCTCACAGTGACCAAAATTGCCATTTTTACAGAGTTTTGCTTACTCAAAAGCTTCAATTTTGACCCGTTTCAGGCACAGAAATGACTTTAAACAGACTTATTTTAGTTGAAAAAGTCATAATTCACATCCAACAGTCATTTAGAGTCAAAAGATTAAATGTTAAAATTTCATCATTATAGGCCATTTTGGGAACGTTCGACATGTCTGGAGTCATAGTTTTTCATCCGAAAATTGATTTTTTGGACTGTACCAAAAATGATTCAAAATGTCAATTGGATCGCGCCTCATGTTGAATAACCACTTTTTAAACCCTCACAGTGACCAAAATGGCCATTTTATACAGAGTTTTGCTTATTTAAAAGCTTCAATTTTGACCCATTTCAGTCACAGAAATGACTTTAAACAGACTTATTTTAGTTGAAAAAGTCATAATTCACATCCAACAGTCATTTAGAGTCAAAAGATTAAATGTTAAAATTTCAATATTATAGACCATTTTGGGAACGTTCGACATGTCCGGAGTCATCGTTTTTCATCCGAAAATTGATTTTTTGGACTGTACCAAAAATCATTCAAAATGTCAATTGGATCGTGCCTCATGTTGAATAACCACTTTTTAAACCCTCACAGTGACCAAAATTGCCATTTTTACAGAGTTTTGCTTACTCAAAAGCTTCAATTTTGACCCGTTTCAGGCACAGAAATGACTTTAAACACACTTATTTTAGTTGAAAAAGTCATAATTCACATCCAACAGTCATTTAGAGTCAAAAGATTAAATGTTAAAATTTCACCATTATAGACCATTTTGGGAACGTTCGACATGTCCGGAGTCATCGTTTTTCATCCGAAAATTGATTTTTTGGACTGTACCAAAAATGATTCAAAATGTCAATTGGATCGTGCCTCATGTTGAATAACCACTTTTTAAACCCTCAAAGTGACCAAAATGGCCATTTTACAGAGTTTTGCTAACTCAAAAGCTTCAATTTTGACCCGTTTCAGTCACAGAAATGACTTTAAAAACACTTATTTTAGTTGAAAAAGTCATAATTCACATCCAACAGTCATTTAGAGTCAAAAGATTAAATGTTAAAATTTCATCATTATAGACCATTTTGGGAACGTTCGACAGGTCCGGAGTCATCGTTTTTCATCCGAAAATTGATTTTTTGGACTGTACCAAAAATGATTCAAAATGTCAATTGGATCGTGCCTCATGTTGAAGAACCACTTTTTAAACCCTCACAGTGACCAAAATTGCCATTTTTACAGAGTTTTGCTTACTCAAAAGCTTCAATTTTGACCCGTTTCAGGCACAGAAATGACTTTAAACACACTTATTTTAGTTGAAATTGTCATAATTCACATCCAACAGTCATTTAGAGTCAAAAGATTAAATGTTAAAATTTCATCATTATAGACCATTTTGGGAACGTTCGACATGTCCGGAGTCATCGTTTTTCATCCGAAAATTGATTTTTTAGACTGTACCAAAAATAATTCAAAATGTCAATTGGATCGTGCCTCATGTTGAATAACCACTTTTTAAACCCTGAAAGTGACCAAAATGGCCATTTTTACAGAGTTTTGCTTACTCAAAAGCTTCAATTTTGACCCGTTTCAGTCACAGAAATGACTTTAAACACATATATTTTAGTTGAAAAAGTCATAATTCACATCCAACAGTCATTTAGAGTCAAAAGATTAAATGTTAAAATTTCAATATTATAGACCATTTTGGGAACGTTCGACATGTCCGGAGTCATCGTTTTTCATCCGAAAATTGATTTTTTGGACTGTACCAAAAATGATTCAAAATGTCAATTGGATCGTGCCTCATGTTGAATAACCACTTTTTAAACCCTCACAGTGACCAAAATGGCCATTTTATACATAGTTTTGCTTATTTAAAAGCTTCAATTTTGACCCATTTCAGTCACAGAAATGACTTTAAACACACTTATTTTAGTTGAAAAAGTCATAATTCACATCCAACAGTCATTTAGAGTCAAAAGATTAAATGTTAAAATTTCAATATTATAGACCATTTTGGGAACGTTCGACATGTCCGGAGTCATCGTTTTTCATCCGAAAATTGATTTTTTGGACTGTACCAAAAATGATTCAAAATGTCAATTGGATCGTGCCTCATGTTGAATAACCACTTTTTAAACCCTCACAGTGACCAAAATGGCCATTTTATACATAGTTTTGCTTATTTAAAAGCTTCAATTTTGGCCCGTTTCAGTCACAGAAATGACTTTAAACACACTTATTTTAGTTGAAAAAGTCATAATTCACATCCAACAGTCATTTAGAGTCAAAAGATTAAATGTTAAAATTTCATCATTATAGGCCATTTTGGGAACGTTCGACATGTCCGGAGTCCTCGTTTTTCATCCGAAAATTGATTTTTTGGACTGTACCAAAAATGATTCAAAATGTCAATTGGATCGTGCCTCATGTTGAATAACCACTTTTTAAACCCTCACAGTGACCAAAATGGCCATTTTATACAGAGTTTTGCTTATTTAAAAGCTTCAATTTTGACCCATTTCAGTCACAGAAATGACTTTAAACACACTTATTTTAGTTGAAAAAGTCATAATTCACATCCAACAGTCATTTAGAGTCAAAAGATTAAATGTTAAAATTTCAATATTATAGACCATTTTGGGAACGTTCGACATGTCCGGAGTCATCGTTTTTCATCCGAAAATTGATTTTTTGGACTGTACCAAAAATGATTCAAAATGTCAATTGGATCGTGCCTCATGTTGAATAACCACATTTTAAACCCTCACAGTGACCAAAATGGCCATTTTTACAGAGTTTTGCTTATTTAAAAGCTTCAATTTTGACCCGTTTCAGTCACAGAAATGACTTTAAACACACTTATTTTAGTTGAAATTGTCATAATTCACATCCAACAGTCATTTAGAGTCAAAAGATTAAATGTTAAAATTTCATCATTATAGACCATTTTGGGAACGTTCGACATGTCCGGAGTCATCGTTTTTCATCCGAAAATTGATTTTTTGGACTGTACCAAAAATGATTCAAAATGTCAATTGGATCGTGCCTCATGTTGAATAACCACTTTTTAAACCCTCACAGTGACCAAAATTGCCATTTTTACAGAGTTTTGCTTACTCAAAAGCTTCAATTTTGACCCGTTTCAGGCACAGAAATGACTTTAAACAGACTTATTTTAGTTGAAAAAGTCATAATTCACATCCAACAGTCATTTAGAGTCAAAAGATTAAATGTTAAAATTTCATCATTATAGGCCATTTTGGGAACGTTCGACATGTCCGGAGTCATCGTTTTTCATCCGAAAATTGATTTTTTTGGACTGTACCAAAAATGATTCAAAATGTCAATTGGATCGTGCCTCATGTTGAATAACCACTTTTTAAACCCTCACAGTGACCAAAATGGCCATTTTATACAGAGTTTTGCTTATTTAAAAGCTTCAATTTTGACCCATTTCAGTCACAGAAATGACTTTAAACACACTTATTTTAGTTGAAAAAGTCATAATTCACATCCAACAGTCATTTAGAGTCAAAAGATTAAATGTTAAAATTTCAATATTATAGACCATTTTGGGAACGTTCGACATGTCCGGAGTCATCGTTTTTCATCCGAAAATTGATTTTTTGGACTGTACCAAAAATGATTCAAAATGTCAATTGGATCGTGCCTCATGTTGAATATCCACATTTTAAACCCTCACAGTGACCAAAATGGCCATTTTTACAGAGTTTTGCTTATTTAAAAGCTTCCCTTTTGACCCGTTTCAGTCACAGAAATGACTTTAAACACACTTATTTTAGTTGAAATTGTCATAATTCACATCCAACAGTCATTTAGAGTCAAAAGATTAAATGTTAAAATTTTATCATTATAGACCATTTTGGGAACGTTCGACATGTCCGGAGTCATCGTTTTTCATCCGAAAATTGATTTTTTGGACTGTACCAAAAATGATTCAAAATGTCAATTGGACCGTGCCTCATGTTGAATAACCACTTTTTAAACCCTCAAAGTGACCAAAATGGCCATTTTACAGAGTTTTGCTAACTCAAAAGCTTCAATTTTGACCCGTTTCAGTCACAGAAATGACTTTAAACACACTTATTTTCGTTGAAAAAGTCATAATTCACATCCAACAATCATTTAGAGTCAAAAGATTAAATGTTAAAATTTCATCATTATAGACCATTTTGGGAACGTTCGACATGTCCGGAGTCATCGTTTTTCATCCGAAAATTTATTTTTTGGACTGTACCAAAAATGATTCAAAATGTCAATTGGATCGTGCCTCATGTTGAATAACCACTTTTTAAACCCTCACAGTGACCAAAATTGCCATTTTTACAGAGTTTTGCTTACTCAAAAGCTTCAATTTTGACCCGTTTCAGGCACAGAAATGACTTTAAACAGACTTATTTTAGTTGAAAAAGTCATAATTCACATCCAACAGTCATTTAGAGTCAAAAGATTAAATGTTAAAATTTCATCATTATAGGCCATTTTGGGAACGTTCGACATGTCTGGAGTCATAGTTTTTCATCCGAAAATAGATTTTTTGGACTGTACCAAAAATGATTCAAAATGTCAATTGGATCGCGCCTCATGTTGAATAACCACTTTTTAAACCCTCACAGTGACCAAAATGGCCATTTTATACAGAGTTTTGCTTATTTAAAAGCTTCAATTTTGACCCATTTCAGTCACAGAAATGACTTTAAACAGACTTATTTTAGTTGAAAAAGTCATAATTCACATCCAACAGTCATTTAGAGTCAAAAGATTAAATGTTAAAATTTTAATATTATAGACCATTTTGGGAACGTTCGACATGTCCGGAGTCATCGTTTTTCATCCGAAAATTGATTTTTTGGACTGTACCAAAAATCATTCAAAATGTCAATTGGATCGTGCCTCATGTTGAATAACCACTTTTTAAACCCTCACAGTGACCAAAATTGCCATTTTTACAGAGTTTTGCTTACTCAAAAGCTTCAATTTTGACCCGTTTCAGGCACAGAAATGACTTTAAACACACTTATTTTAGTTGAAAAAGTCATAATTCACATCCAACAGTCATTTAGAGTCAAAAGATTAAATGTTAAAATTTCACCATTATAGACCATTTTGGGAACGTTCGACATGTCCGGAGTCATCGTTTTTCATCCGAAAATTGATTTTTTGGACTGTACCAAAAATGATTCAAAATGTCAATTGGATCGTGCCTCATGTTGAATAACCACTTTTTAAACCCTCAAAGTGACCAAAATGGCCATTTTACAGAGTTTTGCTAACTCAAAAGCTTCAATTTTGACCCGTTTCAGTCACAGAAATGACTTTAAAAACACTTATTTTAGTTGAAAAAGTCATAATTCACATCCAACAGTCATTTAGAGTCAAAAGATTAAATGTTAAAATTTCATCATTATAGACCATTTTGGGAACGTTCGACAGGTCCGGAGTCATCGTTTTTCATCCGAAAATTGATTTTTTGGACTGTACCAAAAATGATTCAAAATGTCAATTGGATCGTGCCTCATGTTGAAGAACCACTTTTTAAACCCTCACAGTGACCAAAATTGCCATTTTTACAGAGTTTTGCTTACTCAAAAGCTTCAATTTTGACCCGTTTCAGGCACAGAAATGACTTTAAACACACTTATTTTAGTTGAAATTGTCATAATTCACATCCAACAGTCATTTAGAGTCAAAAGATTAAATGTTAAAATTTCATCATTATAGACCATTTTGGGAACGTTCGACATGTCCGGAGTCATCGTTTTTCATCCGAAAATTGATTTTTTAGACTGTACCAAAAATAATTCAAAATGTCAATTGGATCGTGCCTCATGTTGAATAACCACTTTTTAAACCCTCAAAGTGACCAAAATGGCCATTTTTACAGAGTTTTGCTTACTCAAAAGCTTCAATTTTGACCCGTTTCAGTCACAGAAATGACTTTAAACACACTTATTTTAGTTGAAAAAGTCATAATTCACATCCAACAGTCATTTAGAGTCAAAAGATTAAATGTTAAAATGTCATCATTATAGACCATTTTGGGAACGTTCGACATGTCCGGAGTCATCGTTTTTCATCCGAAAATGGATTTTTCGGACTGTACCCAAAATGATTCAAAATGTCAATTGGATCGTGCCTCATGTTGAATAACCACATTTTAAACCCTCACAGTGACCAAAATTGCCATTTTTACAGAGTTTTGCTTATTTAAAAGCTTCAATTTTGACCCGTTTCAGTCACAGAAATGACTTTAAACACACTTATTTTAGTTGAAATTGTCATAATTCACATCCAACAGTCATTTAGAGTCAAAAGATTAAATGTTAAAATTTCATCATTATAGACCATTTTGGGAACGTTCGACATGTCCGGAGTCATCGTTTTTCATCCGAAAATTGATTTTTTGGACTGTACCAAAAATGATTCAAAATGTCAATTGGATCGTGCCTCATGTTGAATATCCACATTTTAAACCCTCACAGTGACCAAAATGGCCATTTTACTGAGTTTTGCTAACTCAAAAGCTTCAATTTTGACCCGTTTCAGTCACAGAAATGACTTTAAACACACTTATTTTAGTTGAAATTGTCATAATTCACATCCAACAGTCATTTAGAGTCAAAAGATTAAATGTTAAAATTTCATCATTATAGACCATTTTGGGAACGTTCGACATGTCCGGAGTCATCGTTTTTCATCCGAAAATTGATTTTTTGGACTGTACCAAAAATGATTCAAAATGTCAATTGGATCGTGCCTCATGTTGAATAACCACTTTTTAAACCCTCACAGTGACCAAAATTGCCATTTTTACAGAGTTTTGCTTACTCAAAAGCTTCAATTTTGACCCGTTTCAGGCACAGAAATGACTTTAAACAGACTTATTTTAGTTGAAAAAGTCATAATTCACATCCAACAGTCATTTAGAGTCAAAAGATTAAATGTTAAAATTTCATCATTATAGGCCATTTTGGGAACGTTCGACATGTCCGGAGTCATCGTTTTTCATCCGAAAATTGATTTTTTGGACTGTACCAAAAATGATTCAAAATGTCAATTGGATCGTGCCTCATGTTGAATAACCACTTTTTAAACCCTCACAGTGACCAAAATTGCCATTTTTACAGAGTTTTGCTTACTCAAAAGCTTCAATTTTGACCCGTTTCAGGCACAGAAATGACTTTAAACACACTTATTTTAGTTGAAAAAGTCATAATTCACATCCAACTGTCATTTAGAGTCAAAAGATTAAATGTTAAAATTTCACCATTATAGACCATTTTGGGAACGTTCGACATGTCCGGAGTCATCGTTTTTCATCCGAAAATTGATTTTTTGGACTGTACCAAAAATGATTCAAAATGTCAATTGGATCGTGCCTCATGTTGAATAACCACTTTTTAAACCCTCAAAGTGACCAAAATGGCCATTTTATACATAGTTTTGCTTATTTAAAAGCTTCAATTTTGACCCATTTC
Source organism: Lissotriton vulgaris (assembly GCF_964263255.1). Classification (NCBI taxonomy): domain Eukaryota; kingdom Metazoa; phylum Chordata; class Amphibia; order Caudata; family Salamandridae; genus Lissotriton; species Lissotriton vulgaris. The sequence goes on along the minus strand of NW_028252649.1, from coordinate 23,256 downwards.
AGTCACAGAAATGACTTTAAACACACTTATTTTAGTTGAAAAAGTCATAATTCACATCCAACAGTCATTTAGAGTCAAAAGATTAAATGTTAAAATTTCAATATTATAGACCATTTTGGGAACGTTCGACATGTCCGGAGTCATCGTTTTTCATCCGAAAATTGATTTTTTGGACTGTACCAAAAATGATTCAAAATGTCAATTGGATCGTGCCTCATGTTGAATAACCACTTTTTAAACCCTCACAGTGACCAAAATGGCCATTTTATACATAGTTTTGCTTATTTAAAAGCTTCAATTTTGACCCGTTTCAGTCACAGAAATGACTTTAAACACACTTATTTTAGTTGAAAAAGTCATAATTCACATCCAACAGTCATTTAGAGTCAAAAGATTAAATGTTAAAATTTCATCATTATAGGCCATTTTGGGAACGTTCGACATGTCCGGAGTCATCGTTTTTCATCCGAAAATTGATTTTTTGGACTGTACCAAAAATGATTCAAAATGTCAATTGGATCGTGCCTCATGTTGAATAACCACTTTTTAAACCCTCACAGTGACCAAAATTGCCATTTTTACAGTTTTGCTTACTCAAAAGCTTCAATTTTGACCCGTTTCAGGCACAGAAATGACTTTAAACAGACTTATTTTAGTTGAAAAAGTCATAATTCACATCCAACAGTCATTTAGAGTCAAAAGATTAAATGTTAAAATTTCATCATTATAGGCCATTTTGGGAACGTTCGACATGTCCGGAGTCATCGTTTTTCATCCGAAAATTGATTTTTTGGACTGTACCAAAAATGATTCAAAATGTCAATTGGATCGTGCCTCATGTTGAATAACCACTTTTTAAACCCTCACAGTGACCAAAATGGCCATTTTATACAGAGTTTTGCTTATTTAAAAGCTTCAATTTTGACCCATTTCAGTCACAGAAATGACTTTAAACACACTTATTTTAGTTGAAAAAGTCATAATTCACATCCAACAGTCATTTAGAGTCAAAAGATTAAATGTTAAAATTTCACCATTATAGACCATTTTGGGAACGTTCGACATGTCCGGAGTCATCGTTTTTCATCCGAAAATTGATTTTTTGGACTGTACCAAAAATGATTCAAAATGTCAATTGGATCGTGCCTCATGTTGAATAACCACTTTTTAAACCCTCAAAGTGACCAAAATGGCCATTTTACAGAGTTTTGCTAACTCAAAAGCTTCAATTTTGACCCGTTTCAGTCACAGAAATGACTTTAAAAACACTTATTTTAGTTGAAAAAGTCATAATTCACATCCAACAGTCATTTAGAGTCAAAAGATTAAATGTTAAAATTTCATCATTATAGACCATTTTGGGAGCGTTCGACAGGTCCGGAGTCATCGTTTTTCATCCGAAAATTGATTTTTTGGACTGTACCAAAAATGATTCAAAATGTCAATTGGATCGTGCCTCATGTTGAAGAACCACTTTTTAAACCCTCACAGTGACCAAAATTGCCATTTTTACAGAGTTTTGCTTACTCAAAAGCTTCAATTTTGACCCGTTTCAGGCACAGAAATGACTTTAAACACACTTATTTTAGTTGAAATTGTCATAATTCACATCCAACAGTCATTTAGAGTCAAAAGATTAAATGTTAAAATTTCATCATTATAGACCATTTTGGGAACGTTCGACATGTCCGGAGTCATCGTTTTTCATCCGAAAATTGATTTTTTAGACTGTACCAAAAATAATTCAAAATGTCAATTGGATCGTGCCTCATGTTGAATAACCACTTTTTAAACCCTCAAAGTGACCAAAATGGCCATTTTTACAGAGTTTTGCTTACTCAAAAGCTTCAATTTTGACCCGTTTCAGTCACAGAAATGACTTTAAACACACTTATTTTAGTTGAAAAAGTCATAATTCACATCCAACAGTCATTTAGAGTCAAAAGATTAAATGTTAAAATTTCATCATTATAGACCATTTTGGGAACGTTCGACATGTCCGGAGTCATCGTTTTTCATCCGAAAATGGATTTTTCGGACTGTACCAAAAATGATTCAAAATGTCAATTGGATCGTGCCTCATGTTGAATAACCACATTTTAAACCCTCACAGTGACCAAAATTGCCATTTTTACAGAGTTTTGCTTATTTAAAAGCTTCAATTTTGACCCGTTTCAGTCACAGAAATGACTTTAAACACACTTATTTTAGTTGAAATTGTCATAATTCACATCCAACAGTCATTTAGAGTCAAAAGATTAAATGTTAAAATTTCATCATTATAGACCATTTTGGGAACGTTCGACATGTCCGGAGTCATCGTTTTTCATCCGAAAATTGATTTTTTGGACTGTACCAAAAATGATTCAAAATGTCAATTGGATCGTGCCTCATGTTGAATAATCACTTTTTAAACCCTCAAAGTGACCAAAATGGCCATTTTACTGAGTTTTGCTAACTCAAAAGCTTCAATTTTGACCCGTTTCAGTCACAGAAATGACTTTAAACACACTTATTTTAGTTGAAAAAGTCATAATTCACATCCAACAGTCATTTAGAGTCAAAAGATTAAATGTTAAAATTTCATCATTATAGACCATTTTGGGAACGTTCGACATGTCCGGAGTCATCGTTTTTCATCCGAAAATTGATTTTTTGGACTGTACCAAAAATGATTCAAAATGTCAATTGGATCGTGCCTCATGTTGAATAACCACTTTTTAAACCCTCACAGTGACCAAAATTGCCATTTTTACAGAGTTTTGCTTACTCAAAAGCTTCAATTTTGACCCGTTTCAGGCACAGAAATGACTTTAAACAGACTTATTTTAGTTGAAAAAGTCATAATTCACATCCAACAGTCATTTAGAGTCAAAAGATTAAATGTTAAAATTTCATCATTATAGGCCATTTTGGGAACGTTCGACATGTCCGGAGTCATCGTTTTTCATCCGAAAATTGATTTTTTGGACTGTACCAAAAATGATTCAAAATGTCAATTGGATCGTGCCTCATGTTGAATAACCACTTTTTAAACCCTCACAGTGACCAAAATGGCCATTTTATACAGAGTTTTGCTTATTTAAAAGCTTCAATTTTGACCCATTTCAGTCACAGAAATGACTTTAAACACACTTATTTTAGTTGAAAAAGTCATAATTCACATCCAACAGTCATTTAGAGTCAAAAGATTAAATGTTAAAATTTCAATATTATAGACCATTTTGGGAACGTTCGACATGTCCGGAGTCATCGTTTTTCATCCGAAAATTGATTTTTTGGACTGTACCAAAAATGATTCAAAATGTCAATTGGATCGTGCCTCATGTTGAATAACCACTTTTTAAACCCTCACAGTGACCAAAATTGCCATTTTTACAGAGTTTTGCTTACTCAAAAGCTTCAATTTTGACCCGTTTCAGGCACAGAAATGACTTTAAACACACTTATTTTAGTTGAAAAAGTCATAATTCACATACAACTGTCATTTAGAGTCAAAAGATTAAATGTTAAAATTTCACCATTATAGACCATTTTGGGAACGTTCGACATGTCCGGAGTCATCGTTTTTCATCCGAAAATTGATTTTTTGGACTGTACCAAAAATGATTCAAAATGTCAATTGGATCGTGCCTCATGTTGAATAACCACTTTTTAAACCCTCAAAGTGACCAAAATGGCCATTTTACAGAGTTTTGCTAACTCAAAAGCTTCAATTTTGACCCGTTTCAGGCACAGAAATGACTTTAAAAACACTTATTTTAGTTGAAAAAGTCATAATTCACATCCAACAGTCATTTAGAGTCAAAAGATTAAATGTTAAAATTTCATCATTATAGACCATTTTGGGAACGTTCGACATGTCCGGAGTCATCGTTTTTCATCCGAAAATTGATTTTTTGGACTGTACCAAAAATGATTCAAAATGTCAATTGGATCGTGCCTCATGTTTAATAACCACTTTTTAAACCCTCACAGTGACCAAAATTGCCATTTTTACAGAGTTTTGCTTACTCAAAAGCTTCAATTTTGACCCGTTTCAGGCACAGAAATGACTTTAAACAGACTTATTTTAGTTGAAAAAGTCATAATTCACATCCAACAGTAATTTAGAGTCAAAAGATTAAATGTTAAAATGTCATCATTATAGGCCATTTTGGGAACGTTCGACATGTCCGGAGTCATCGTTTTTCATCCGAAAATTGATTTTTTGGACTGTACCAAAAATGATTCAAAATGTCAATTGGATCGTGCCTCATGTTGAATAACCACTTTTTAAACCCTCACAGTGACCAAAATTGCCATTTTTACAGAGTTTTGCTTACTCAAAAGCTTCAATTTTGACCCGTTTCAGGCACAGAAATGACTTTAAACACACTTATTTTAGTTGAAAAAGTCATAATTCACATCCAACAGTCATTTAGAGTCAAAAGATTAAATGTTAAAATTTCATCATTATAGACCATTTTGGGAACGTTCGACATGTCCGGAGTCATCGTTTTTCATCCGAAAATTGATTTTTTGGACTGTACCAAAAATGATTCAAAATGTCAATTGGATCGTGCCTCATGTTGAATAACCACTTTTTAAACCCTCACAGTGACCAAAATGGCCATTTTATACATAGTTTTGCTTATTTAAAAGCTTCAATTTTGACCCATTTCAGTCACAGAAATGACTTTAAACACACTTATTTTAGTTGAAAAAGTCATAATTCACATCCAACAGTCATTTAGAGTCAAAAGATTAAATGTTAAAATTTCAATATTATAGACCATTTTGGGAACGTTCGACATGTCCGGAGTCATCGTTTTTCATCCGAAAATTGATTTTTTGGACTGTACCAAAAATGATTCAAAATGTCAATTGGATCGTGCCTCATGTTGAATAACCACTTTTTAAACCCTCACAGTGACCAAAATGGCCATTTTATACATAGTTTTGCTTATTTAAAAGCTTCAATTTTGGCCCGTTTCAGTCACAGAAATGACTTTAAACACACTTATTTTAGTTGAAAAAGTCATAATTCACATCCAACAGTCATTTAGAGTCAAAAGATTAAATGTTAAAATTTCATCATTATAGGCCATTTTGGGAACGTTCGACATGTCCGGAGTCATCGTTTTTCATCCGAAAATTGATTTTTTGGACTGTACCAAAAATGATTCAAAATGTCAATTGGATCGTGCCTCATGTTGAATAACCACTTTTTAAACCCTCACAGTGACCAAAATGGCCATTTTATACAGAGTTTTGCTTATTTAAAAGCTTCAATTTTGACCCATTTCAGTCACAGAAATGACTTTAAACACACTTATTTTAGTTGAAAAAGTCATAATTCACATCCAACAGTCATTTAGAGTCAAAAGATTAAATGTTAAAATTTCAATATTATAGACCATTTTGGGAACGTTCGACATGTCCGGAGTCATCGTTTTTCATCCGAAAATTGATTTTTTGGACTGTACCAAAAATGATTCAAAATGTCAATTGGATCGTGCCTCATGTTGAATAACCACATTTTAAACCCTCACAGTGACCAAAATGGCCATTTTTACAGAGTTTTGCTTATTTAAAAGCTTCAATTTTGACCCGTTTCAGTCACAGAAATGACTTTAAACACACTTATTTTAGTTGAAATTGTCATAATTCACATCCAACAGTCATTTAGAGTCAAAAGATTAAATGTTAAAATTTCATCATTATAGACCATTTTGGGAACGTTCGACATGTCCGGAGTCATCGTTTTTCATCCGAAAATTGATTTTTTGGACTGTACCAAAAATGATTCAAAATGTCAATTGGATCGTGCCTCATGTTGAATAACCACTTTTTAAACCCTCACAGTGACCAAAATTGCCATTTTTACAGAGTTTTGCTTACTCAAAAGCTTCAATTTTGACCCGTTTCAGTCACAGAAATGACTTTAAACACACTTATTTTAGTTGAAAAAGTCATAATTCACATCCAACAGTCATTTAGAGTCAAAAGATTAAATGTTAAAATTTCATCATTATAGACCATTTTGGGAACGTTCGACATGTCCGGAGTCATCGTTTTTCATCCGAAAATGGATTTTTCGGACTGTACCAAAAATGATTCAAAATGTCAATTGGATCGTGCCTCATGTTGAATAACCACATTTTAAACCCTCACAGTGACCAAAATTGCCATTTTTACAGAGTTTTGCTTATTTAAAAGCTTCAATTTTGACCCGTTTCAGTCACAGAAATGACTTTAAACACACTTATTTTAGTTGAAATTGTCATAATTCACATCCAACAGTCATTTAGAGTCAAAAGATTAAATGTTAAAATTTCATCATTATAGACCATTTTGGGAACGTTCGACATGTCCGGAGTCATCGTTTTTCATCCGAAAATTGATTTTTTGGACTGTACCAAAAATGATTCAAAATGTCAATTGGATCGTGCCTCATGTTGAATAATCACTTTTTAAACCCTCAAAGTGACCAAAATGGCCATTTTACTGAGTTTTGCTAACTCAAAAGCTTCAATTTTGACCCGTTTCAGTCACAGAAATGACTTTAAACACACTTATTTTAGTTGAAAAAGTCATAATTCACATCCAACAGTCATTTAGAGTCAAAAGATTAAATGTTAAAATTTCATCATTATAGACCATTTTGGGAACGTTCGACATGTCCGGAGTCATCGTTTTTCATCCGAAAATTGATTTTTTGGACTGTACCAAAAATGATTCAAAATGTCAATTGGATCGTGCCTCATGTTGAATAACCACTTTTTAAACCCTCACAGTGACCAAAATTGCCATTTTTACAGAGTTTTGCTTACTCAAAAGCTTCAATTTTGACCCGTTTCAGGCACAGAAATGACTTTAAACAGACTTATTTTAGTTGAAAAAGTCATAATTCACATCCAACAGTCATTTAGAGTCAAAAGATTAAATGTTAAAATTTCATCATTATAGGCCATTTTGGGAACGTTCGACATGTCCGGAGTCATCGTTTTTCATCCGAAAATTGATTTTTTGGACTGTACCAAAAATGATTCAAAATGTCAATTGGATCGTGCCTCATGTTGAATAACCACTTTTTAAACCCTCACAGTGACCAAAATGGCCATTTTATACAGAGTTTTGCTTATTTAAAAGCTTCAATTTTGACCCATTTCAGTCACAGAAATGACTTTAAACACACTTATTTTAGTTGAAAAAGTCATAATTCACATCCAACAGTCATTTAGAGTCAAAAGATTAAATGTTAAAATTTCAATATTATAGACCATTTTGGGAACGTTCGACATGTCCGGAGTCATCGTTTTTCATCCGAAAATTGATTTTTTGGACTGTACCAAAAATGATTCAAAATGTCAATTGGATCGTGCCTCATGTTGAATAACCACTTTTTAAACCCTCACAGTGACCAAAATTGCCATTTTTACAGAGTTTTGCTTACTCAAAAGCTTCAATTTTGACCCGTTTCAGGCACAGAAATGACTTTAAACACACTTATTTTAGTTGAAAAAGTCATAATTCACATACAACTGTCATTTAGAGTCAAAAGATTAAATGTTAAAATTTCACCATTATAGACCAATTTGGGAACGTTCGACATGTCCGGAGTCATCGTTTTTCATCCGAAAATTGATTTTTTGGACTGTACCAAAAATGATTCAAAATGTCAATTGGATCGTGCCTCATGTTGAATAACCACTTTTTAAACCCTCAAAGTGACCAAAATGGCCATTTTACAGAGTTTTGCTAACTCAAAAGCTTCAATTTTGACCCGTTTCAGGCACAGAAATGACTTTAAAAACACTTATTTTAGTTGAAAAAGTCATAATTCACATCCAACAGTCATTTAGAGTCAAAAGATTAAATGTTAAAATTTCATCATTATAGACCATTTTGGGAACGTTCGACATGTCCGGAGTCATCGTTTTTCATCCGAAAATTGATTTTTTGGACTGTACCAAAAATGATTCAAAATGTCAATTGGATCGTGCCTCATGTTTAATAACCACATTTTAAACCCTCACAGTGACCAAAATTGCCATTTTTACAGAGTTTTGCTTACTCAAAAGCTTCAATTTTGACCCGTTTCAGGCACAGAAATGACTTTAAACAGACTTATTTTAGTTGAAAAAGTCATAATTCACATCCAACAGTAATTTAGAGTCAAAAGATTAAATGTTAAAATTTCATCATTATAGGCCATTTTGGGAACGTTCGACATGTCCGGAGTCATCGTTTTTCATCCGAAAATTAATTTTTTGGACTGTACCAAAAATGATTCAAAATGTCAATTGGATCGTGCCTCATGTTGAATAACCACTTTTTAAACCCTCACAGTGACCAAAATTGCCATTTTTACAGAGTTTTGCTTACTCAAAAGCTTCAATTTTGACCCGTTTCAGGCACAGAAATGACTTTAAACACACTTATTTTAGTTGAAAAAGTCATAATTCACATCCAACAGTCATTTAGAGTCAAAAGATTAAATGTTAAAATTTCATCATTATAGACCATTTTGGGAACGTTCGACATGTCCGGAGTCATCGTTTTTCATCCGAAAATTGATTTTTTGGACTGTACCAAAAATGATTCAAAATGTCAATTGGATCGTGCCTCATGTTGAATAACCACTTTTTAAACCCTCACAGTGACCAAAATGGCCATTTTATACATAGTTTTGCTTATTTAAAAGCTTCAATTTTGACACATTTCAGTCACAGAAATGACTTTAAACACACTTATTTTAGTTGAAAAAGTCATAATTCACATCCAACAGTCATTTAGAGTCAAAAGATTAAATGTTAAAATTTCAATATTATAGACCATTTTGGGAACGTTCGACATGTCCGGAGTCATCGTTTTTCATCCGAAAATTGATTTTTTGGACTGTACCAAAAATGATTCAAAATGTCAATTGGATCGTGCCTCATGTTGAATAACCACTTTTTAAACCCTCACAGTGACCAAAATGGCCATTTTATACATAGTTTTGCTTATTTAAAAGCTTCAATTTTGGCCCGTTTCAGTCACAGAAATGACTTTAAACACACTTATTTTAGTTGAAAAAGTCATAATTCACATCCAACAGTCATTTAGAGTCAAAAGATTAAATGTTAAAATTTCATCATTATAGGACATTTTGGGAACGTTCGACATGTCCGGAGTCATCGTTTTTCATCCGAAAATTGATTTTTTGGACTGTACCAAAAATGATTCAAAATGTCAATTGGATCGTGCCTCATGTTGAATAACCACTTTTTAAACCCTCACAGTGACCAAAATGGCCATTTTATACAGAGTTTTGCTTATTTAAAAGCTTCAATTTTGACCCATTTCAGTCACAGAAATGACTTTAAACACACTTATTTTAGTTGAAAAAGTCATAATTCACATCCAACAGTCATTTAGAGTCAAAAGATTAAATGTTAAAATTTCAATATTATAGACCATTTTGGGAACGTTCGACATGTCCGGAGTCATCGTTTTTCATCCGAAAATTGATTTTTTGGACTGTACCAAAAATGATTCAAAATGTCAATTGGATCGTGCCTCATGTTGAATAACCACATTTTAAACCCTCACAGTGACCAAAATGGCCATTTTTACAGAGTTTTGCTTATTTAAAAGCTTCAATTTTGACCCGTTTCAGTCACAGAAATGACTTTAAACACACTTATTTTAGTTGAAATTGTCATAATTCACATCCAACAGTCATTTAGAGTCAAAAGATTAAATGTTAAAATTTCATCATTATAGACCATTTTGGGAACGTTCGACATGTCCGGAGTCATCGTTTTTCATCCGAAAATTGATTTTTTGGACTGTACCAAAAATGATTCAAAATGTCAATTGGATCGTGCCTCATGTTGAATAACCACTTTTTAAACCCTCACAGTGACCAAAATTGCCATTTTTACAGAGTTTTGCTTACTCAAAAGCTTCAATTTTGACCCGTTTCAGGCACAGAAATGACTTTAAACAGACTTATTTTAGTTGAAAAAGTCATAATTCACATCCAACAGTCATTTAGAGTCAAAAGATTAAATGTTAAAATTTCATCATTATAGGCCATTTTGGGAACGTTCGACATGTCCGGAGTCATCGTTTTTCATCCGAAAATTGATTTTTTTGGACTGTACCAAAAATGATTCAAAATGTCAATTGGATCGTGCCTCATGTTGAATAACCACTTTTTAAACCCTCACAGTGACCAAAATGGCCATTTTATACAGAGTTTTGCTTATTTAAAAGCTTCAATTTTGACCCATTTCAGTCACAGAAATGACTTTAAACACACTTATTTTAGTTGAAAAAGTCATAATTCACATCCAACAGTCATTTAGAGTCAAAAGATTAAATGTTAAAATTTCAATATTATAGACCATTTTGGGAACGTTCGACATGTCCGGAGTCATCGTTTTTCATCCGAAAATTGATTTTTTGGACTGTACCAAAAATGATTCAAAATGTCAATTGGATCGTGCCTCATGTTGAATAACCACTTTTTAAACCCTCACAGTGACCAAAATTGCCATTTTTACAGAGTTTTGCTTACTCAAAAGCTTCAATTTTGACCCGTTTCAGGCACAGAAATGACTTTAAACAGACTTATTTTAGTTGAAAAAGTCATAATTCACATCCAACAGTCATTTAGAGTCAAAAGATTAAATGTTAAAATTTCATCATTATAGGCCATTTTGGGAACGTTCGACATGTCCGGAGTCATCGTTTTTCATCCGAAAATTGATTTTTTGGACTGTACCAAAAATGATTCAAAATGTCAATTGGATCGTGCCTCATGTTGAATAACCACTTTTTAAACCCTCACAGTGACCAAAATGGCCATTTTATACAGAGTTTTGCTTATTTAAAAGCTTCAATTTTGACCCATTTCAGTCACAGAAATGACTTTAAACACACTTATTTTAGTTGAAAAAGTCATAATTCACATCCAACAGTCATTTAGAGTCAAAAGATTAAATGTTAAAATTTCAATATTATAGACCATTTTGGGAACGTTCGACATGTCCGGAGTCATCGTTTTTCATCCGAAAATTGATTTTTTGGACTGTACCAAAAATGATTCAAAATGTCAATTGGATCGTGCCTCATGTTGAATAACCACTTTTTAAACCCTCACAGTGACCAAAATTGCCATTTTTACAGAGTTTTGCTTACTCAAAAGCTTCAATTTTGACCCGTTTCAGGCACAGAAATGACTTTAAACACACTTATTTTAGTTGAAAAAGTCATAATTCACATACAACTGTCATTTAGAGTCAAAAGATTAAATGTTAAAATTTCACCATTATAGACCATTTTGGGAACGTTCGACATGTCCGGAGTCATCGTTTTTCATCCGAAAATTGATTTTTTGGACTGTACCAAAAATGATTCAAAATGTCAATTGGATCGTGCCTCATGTTGAATAACCACTTTTTAAACCCTCAAAGTGACCAAAATGGCCATTTTACAGAGTTTTGCTAACTCAAAAGCTTCAATTTTGACCCGTTTCAGGCACAGAAATGACTTTAAAAACACTTATTTTAGTTGAAAAAGTCATAATTCACATCCAACAGTCATTTAGAGTCAAAAGATTAAATGTTAAAATTTCATCATTATAGACCATTTTGGGAACGTTCGACATGTCCGGAGTCATCGTTTTTCATCCGAAAATTGATTTTTTGGACTGTACCAAAAATGATTCAAAATGTCAATTGGATCGTGCCTCATGTTTAATAACCACTTTTTAAACCCTCACAGTGACCAAAATTGCCATTTTTACAGAGTTTTGCTTACTCAAAAGCTTCAATTTTGACCCGTTTCAGGCACAGAAATGACTTTAAACAGACTTATTTTAGTTGAAAAAGTCATAATTCACATCCAACAGTAATTTAGAGTCAAAAGATTAAATGTTAAAATGTCATCATTATAGGCCATTTTGGGAACGTTCGACATGTCCGGAGTCATCGTTTTTCATCCGAAAATTGATTTTTTGGACTGTACCAAAAATGATTCAAAATGTCAATTGGATCGTGCCTCATGTTGAATAACCACTTTTTAAACCCTCACAGTGACCAAAATTGCCATTTTTACAGAGTTTTGCTTACTCAAAAGCTTCAATTTTGACCCGTTTCAGGCACAGAAATGACTTTAAACACACTTATTTTAGTTGAAAAAGTCATAATTCACATCCAACAGTCATTTAGAGTCAAAAGATTAAATGTTAAAATTTCATCATTATAGACCATTTTGGGAACGTTCGACATGTCCGGAGTCATCGTTTTTCATCCGAAAATTGATTTTTTGGACTGTACCAAAAATGATTCAAAATGTCAATTGGATCGTGCCTCATGTTGAATAACCACTTTTTAAACCCTCACAGTGACCAAAATGGCCATTTTATACATAGTTTTGCTTATTTAAAAGCTTCAATTTTGACCCATTTCAGTCACAGAAATGACTTTAAACACACTTATTTTAGTTGAAAAAGTCATAATTCACATCCAACAGTCATTTAGAGTCAAAAGATTAAATGTTAAAATTTCAATATTATAGACCATTTTGGGAACGTTCGACATGTCCGGAGTCATCGTTTTTCATCCGAAAATTGATTTTTTGGACTGTACCAAAAATGATTCAAAATGTCAATTGGATCGTGCCTCATGTTGAATAACCACTTTTTAAACCCTCACAGTGACCAAAATGGCCATTTTATACATAGTTTTGCTTATTTAAAAGCTTCAATTTTGGCCCGTTTCAGTCACAGAAATGACTTTAAACACACTTATTTTAGTTGAAAAAGTCATAATTCACATCCAACAGTCATTTAGAGTCAAAAGATTAAATGTTAAAATTTCATCATTATAGGCCATTTTGGGAACGTTCGACATGTCCGGAGTCATCGTTTTTCATCCGAAAATTGATTTTTTGGACTGTACCAAAAATGATTCAAAATGTCAATTGGATCGTGCCTCATGTTGAATAACCACTTTTTAAACCCTCACAGTGACCAAAATGGCCATTTTATACAAAGTTTTGCTTATTTAAAAGCTTCAATTTTGACCCATTTCAGTCACAGAAATGACTTTAAACACACTTATTTTAGTTGAAAAAGTCATAATTCACATCCAACAGTCATTTAGAGTCAAAAGATTAAATGTTAAAATTTCAATATTATAGACCATTTTGGGAACGTTCGACATGTCCGGAGTCATCGTTTTTCATCCGAAAATTGATTTTTTGGACTGTACCAAAAATGATTCAAAATGTCAATTGGATCGTGCCTCATGTTGAATAACCACATTTTAAACCCTCACAGTGACCAAAATGGCCATTTTTACAGAGTTTTGCTTATTTAAAAGCTTCAATTTTGACCCGTTTCAGTCACAGAAATGACTTTAAACACACTTATTTTAGTTGAAATTGTCATAATTCACATCCAACAGTCATTTAGAGTCAAAAGATTAAATGTTAAAATTTCATCATTATAGACCATTTTGGGAACGTTCGACATGTCCGGAGTCATCGTTTTTCATCCGAAAATTGATTTTTTGGACTGTACCAAAAATGATTCAAAATGTCAATTGGATCGTGCCTCATGTTGAATAACCACTTTTTAAACCCTCACAGTGACCAAAATTGCCATTTTTACAGAGTTTTGCTTACTCAAAAGCTTCAATTTTGACCCGTTTCAGTCACAGAAATGACTTTAAACACACTTATTTTAGTTGAAAAAGTCATAATTCACATCCAACAGTCATTTAGAGTCAAAAGATTAAATGTTAAAATTTCATCATTATAGACCATTTTGGGAACGTTCGACATGTCCGGAGTCATCGTTTTTCATCCGAAAATGGATTTTTCGGACTGTACCAAAAATGATTCAAAATGTCAATTGGATCGTGCCTCATGTTGAATAACCACATTTTAAACCCTCACAGTGACCAAAATTGCCATTTTTACAGAGTTTTGCTTATTTAAAAGCTTCAATTTTGACCCGTTTCAGTCACAGAAATGACTTTAAACACACTTATTTTAGTTGAAATTGTCATAATTCACATCCAACAGTCATTTAGAGTCAAAAGATTAAATGTTAAAATTTCATCATTATAGACCATTTTGGGAACGTTCGACATGTCCGGAGTCATCGTTTTTCATCCGAAAATTGATTTTTTGGACTGTACCAAAAATGATTCAAAATGTCAATTGGATCGTGCCTCATGTTGAATAATCACTTTTTAAACCCTCAAAGTGACCAAAATGGCCATTTTACTGAGTTTTGCTAACTCAAAAGCTTCAATTTTGACCCGTTTCAGTCACAGAAATGACTTTAAACACACTTATTTTAGTTGAAAAAGTCATAATTCACATCCAACAGTCATTTAGAGTCAAAAGATTAAATGTTAAAATTTCATCATTATAGACCATTTTGGGAACGTTCGACATGTCCGGAGTCATCGTTTTTCATCCGAAAATTGATTTTTTGGACTGTACCAAAAATGATTCAAAATGTCAATTGGATCGTGCCTCATGTTGAATAACCACTTTTTAAACCCTCACAGTGACCAAAATTGCCATTTTTACAGAGTTTTGCTTACTCAAAAGCTTCAATTTTGACCCGTTTCAGGCACAGAAATGACTTTAAACAGACTTATTTTAGTTGAAAAAGTCATAATTCACATCCAACAGTCATTTAGAGTCAAAAGATTAAATGTTAAAATTTCATCATTATAGGCCATTTTGGGAACGTTCGACATGTCCGGAGTCATCGTTTTTCATCCGAAAATTGATTTTTTGGACTGTACCAAAAATGATTCAAAATGTCAATTGGATCGTGCCTCATGTTGAATAACCACTTTTTAAACCCTCACAGTGACCAAAATGGCCATTTTATACAGAGTTTTGCTTATTTAAAAGCTTCAATTTTGACCCATTTCAGTCACAGAAATGACTTTAAACACACTTATTTTAGTTGAAAAAGTCATAATTCACATCCAACAGTCATTTAGATTAAAATTTCATCATTATAGACCATTTTGGGAACGTTCGACATGTCCGAAGTCATCGTTTTTCATCCGAAAATTGATTTTTTGGACTGTACCAAAAATGATTCAAAATGTCAATTGGATCGTGCCTCATGTTGAATAACCACTTTTTAAACCCTCAAAGTGACCAAAATGGCCATTTTACAGAGTTTTGCTAACTCAAAAGCTTCAATTTTGACCCGTTTCAGTCACAGAAATGACTTTAAACACACTTATTTTAGTTGAAAAAGTCATAATTCACATCCAACAGTCATTTAGAGTCAAAAGATTAAATGTTAAAATTTAATCATTATAGACCATTTTGGGAACGTTCGACATGTCCGGAGTCATCGTTTTTCATCCGAAAATTGATTTTTTGGACTGTACCAAAAAGGATTCAAAATGTCAATTGGATCGTGCCTCATGTTGAATAACCACTTTTTAAACCCTCACAGTGACCAAAATTGCCATTTTTACAGAGTTTTGCTTACTCAAAAGCTTCAATTTGACCCGTTTCAGGCACAGAAATGACTTTAAACAGACTTATTTTAGTTGAAAAAGTCATAATTCACATCCAACAGTCATTTAGAGTCAAAAGATTAAATGTTAAAATTTCATCATTATAGGCCATTTTGGGAACGTTCGACATGTCCGGAGTCATCGTTTTTCATCCGAAAATTGATTTTTTGGACTGTACCAAAAATGATTCAAAATGTCAATTGGATCGTGCCTCATGTTGAATAACCACTTTTTAAACCCTCACAGTGACCAAAATGGCCATTTTATACAGAGTTTTGCTTATTTAAAAGCTTCAATTTTGACCCATTTCAGTCACAGAAATGACTTTAAACACACTTATTTTAGTTGAAAAAGTCATAATTCACATCCAACAGTCATTTAGAGTCAAAAGATTAAATGTTAAAATTTCAATATTATAGACCATTTTGGGAACGTTCGACATGTCCGGAGTCATCGTTTTTCATCCGAAAATTGATTTTTTGGACTGTACCAAAAATGATTCAAAATGTCAATTGGATCGTGCCTCATGTTGAATAACCACTTTTTAAACCCTCACAGTGACCAAAATTGCCATTTTTACAGAGTTTTGCTAACTCAAAAGCTTCAATTTTGACCCGTTTCAGGCACAGAAATGACTTTAAACACACTTATTTTAGTTGAAAAAGTCATAATTCACATCCAACAGTCATTTAGAGTCAAAAGATTAAATGTTAAAATTTCATCATTATAGACCATTTTGGGAACGTTCGACATGTCCGGAGTCATCGTTTTTCATCCAAAAATTGATTTTTTGGACTGTACCAAAAATGATTCAAAATGTCAATTGGATCGTGCCTCATGTTTAATAACCACTTTTTAAACCCTCACAGTGACCAAAATTGCCATTTTTACAGAGTTTTGCTTACTCAAAAGCTTCAATTTTGACCCGTTTCAGGAACAGAAATGACTTTAAACAGACTTATTTTAGTTGAAAAAGTCATAATTCACATCCAACAGTCATTTAGAGTCAAAAGATTAAATGTTAAAATTTCATCATTATAGGCCATTTTGGGAACGTTCGACATGTCCGGAGTCATCGTTTTTCATCCGAAAATTGATTTTTTGGACTGTACCAAAAATGATTCAAAATGTCAATTGGATCGTGCCTCATGTTGAATAACCACTTTTTAAACCCTCAAAGTGACCAAAATGGCCATTTTACAGAGTTTTGCTAACTCAAAAGCTTCAATTTTGACCCGTTTCAGTCACAGAAATGACTTTAAACACACTTATTTTAGTTGAAAAAGTCATAATTCACATCCAACAGTCATTTAGAGTCAAAAGATTAAATGTTAAAATTTCATCATTATAGACCATTTTGGGAACGTTCGACATGTCCGGAGTCATCGTTTTTCATCCGAAAATTGATTTTTTGGACTGTACCAAAAATGATTCAAAATGTCAATTGGATCGTGCCTCATGTTTAATAACCACTTTTTAAACCCTCACAGTGACCAAAATTGCCATTTTTACAGAGTTTTGCTTACTCAAAAGCTTCAATTTTGACCCGTTTCAGGCACAGAAATGACTTTAAACAGACTTATTTTAGTTGAAAAAGTCATAATTCACATCCAACAGTCATTTAGAGTCAAAAGATTAAATGTTAACATTTCATCATTATAGGCCATTTTGGGAACGTTCGACATGTCCGGAGTCATCGTTTTTCATCCGAAAATTGATTTTTTGGACTGTACCAAAAATGATTCAAAATGTCAATTGGATCGTGCCTCATGTTTAATAACCACTTTTTAAACCCTCACAGTGACCAAAATTGCCATTTTTACAGAGTTTTGCTTACTCAAAAGCTTCAATTTTGACCCGTTTCAGGCACAGAAATGACTTTAAACAGACTTATTTTAGTTGAAAAAGTCATATTTCACATCCAACAGTCATTTAGAGTCAAAAGATTAAATGTTAAAATTTCATCATTATAGGCCATTTTGGGAACGTTCGACATGTCCGGAGTCATCGTTTTTCATCCGAAAATTGATTTTTTGGACTGTACCAAAAATGATTCAAAATGTCAACTGGATCATGCCTCATGTTGAATAACCACTTTTTAAACCCTCACAGTGACCAAAATGGCCATTTTATACAGAGTTTTGCTTATTTAAAAGCTTCAATTTTGACCCATTTCAGTCACAGAAATGACTTTAAACACACTTATTTTAGTTGAAAAAGTCATAATTCACATCCAACAGTCATTTAGAGTCAAAAGATTAAATGTTAAAATTTCAATATTATAGACCATTTTGGGAACGTTCGACATGTCCGGAGTCATCGTTTTTCATCCGAAAATTGATTTTTTGGACTGTACCAAAAATTATTCAAAATGTCAATTGGATCGTGCCTCATGTTGAATAACCACTTTTTAAACCCTCACAGTGACCAAAATTGCCATTTTTACAGAGTTTTGCTTACTCAAAAGCTTCAATTTTGACCCGTTCAAGGGCACAGAAATGACTTTAAACACACTTATTTTAGTTGAAAAAGTCATAATTCACATCCAACAGTCATTTAGAGTCAAAAGATTAAATGTTAAAATGTCATCATTATAGACCATTTTGGGAACGTTCGACATGTCCGGAGTCATCGTTTTTCATCCGACAATTGATTTTTTGGACTGTACCAAAAATGATTCAAAATGTCAATTGGATCGTGCCTCATGTTGAATAACCACTTTTTAAACCCTCAAAGTGACCAAAATGGCCATTTTACAGAGTTTTGCTTATTTAAAAGCTTCAATTTTGACCCATTTCAGTCACAGAAATGACTTTAAACACACTTATTTTAGTTGAAAAAGTCATAATTCACATCCAACAGTCATTTAGAGTCAAAAGATTAAATGTTAAAATTTCAATATTATAGACCATTTTGGGAACGTTCGACATGTCCGGAGTCATCGTTTTTCATCCGAAAATTGATTTTTTGGACTGTACCAAAAATGATTCAAAAATGTCAATTGGATCGTGCCTCATGTTGAATAACCACATTTTAAACCCTCACAGTAACTAAAATGGCCATTTTTACAGAGTTCTGCTTATTTAAAAGCTTCAATTTTGACCCTTTTCAGTCACAGAAATGACTTTAAACACACTTATTTTAGTTGAAATTGTCATAATTCACATCCAACAGTCATTTAGAGTCAAAAGATTAAATGTTAAAATTTCATCATTATAGACCATTTTGGGAACGTTCGACATGTCCGGAGTCATCGTTTTTCATCCGAAAATTGATTTTTTGGACTGTACCAAAAATGATTCAAAATGTCAATTGGATCGTGCCTCATGTTGAATAACCACTTTTTAAACCCTCAAAGTGACCAAAATGGCCATTTTTACAGAGTTTTGCTTACTCAAAAGCTTCAATTTTGACCCGTTTCAGTCACAGAAATGACTTTAAACACACTTATTTTAGTTGAAAAAGTCATAATTCACATCCAACAGTCATTTAGAGTCAAAAGATTAAATGTTAAAATGTCATCATTATAGACCATTTTGGGAACGTTCGACATGTCCGGAGTCATCGTTTTTCATCCGAAAATTGATTTTTTGGACTGTACCAAAAATGATTCAAAATGTCAATTGGATCGTGCCTCATGTTGAATAACCCCTTTTTAAACCCTCACAGTGACCAAAATTGCCAATTTTACAGAGTTTTGCTTACTCAAAAGCTTCAATTTTGACCCGTTTCAGGCACAGAAATGACTTTAAACAGACTTATTTTAGTTGAAAAAGTCATATTTCACATCCAACAGTCATTTAGAGTCAAAAGATTAAATGTTAAAATTTCATCATTATAGGCCATTTTGGGAACGTTCGACATGTCCGGAGTCATCGTTTTTCATCCGAAAATTGATTTTTTGGACTGTACCAAAAATGATTCAAAATGTCAATTGGATCGTGCCTCATGTTGAATAACCACTTTTTAAACCCTCACAGTGACCAAAATGGCCATTTTATACAGAGTTTTGCTTATTTAAAAGCTTCAATTTTGACCCATTTCAGTCACAGAAATGACTTTAAACACACTTATTTTAGTTGAAATTGTCATAATTCACATCCAACAGTCATTTAGAGTCAAAAGATTAAATGTTAAAATTTCAATATTATAGACCATTTTGGGAACGTTCGACATGTCCGGAGTCATCGTTTTTCATCCGAAAATTGATTTTTTGGACTGTACGAAAAATGATTCAAAATGTCAATTGGATCGTGCCTCATGTTGAATAACCACATTTTAAACCCTCACAGTGACCAAAATGGCCATTTTTACAGAGTTTTGCTTATTTAAAAGCTTCAATTTTGACCCGTTTCAGTCACAGAAATGACTTTAAACACACTTATTTTAGTTGAAATTGTCATAATTCACATCCAACAGTCATTTAGAGTCAAAAGATTAAATGTTAAAATTTACTCATTATAGACCATTTTGGGAACGTTCGACATGTCCGGAGTCATCGTTTTTCATCCGAAAATTGATTTTTTGGACTGTACCAAAAATGATTCAAAATGTCAATTGGATCGTGCCTCATGTTGAATAACCACTTTTTAAACCCTCAAAGTGACCAAAATGGCCATTTTACAGAGTTTTGCTAACTCAAAAGCTTCAATTTTGACCCGTTTCAGGCACAGAAATGACTTTAAACAGACTTATTTTAGTTGAAAAAGTCATAATTCACATCCAACAGTCATTTAGAGTCAAAAGATTAAATGTTAAAATTTCATCATTATAGGCCATTTTGGGAACGTTCGACATGTCCGGAGTCATCGTTTTTCATCCGAAAAAATGATTTTTGGACTGTACCAAAAATGATTCAAATGTCAATTGGATCGTGCCTCATGTTGAATAACCACTTTTTAACCCTCACAGTGACCAAAATGGCCATTTATACATAGTTTTGCTTATTTAAAAGCTTCAATTTTGACCCATTTCAGTCACAGAAATGACTTTAAACACACTTATTTTAAGTTGAAAAAGTAATAATTCACATCCAACAGTCATTTAGAGTCAAAAGATTAAATGTTAAAATGTCAATATTATAGACCATTTTGGGAACGTTCGACATGTCCGGAGTCATCGTTTTTCATCCGAAAATTGATTTTTTGGACTGTACCAAAAATGATTCAAAATGTCAATTGGATCGTGCCTCATGTTGAATAACCACTTTTTAAACCCTCACAGTGACCAAAATGGCCATTTTTACAGAGTTTTGCTTATTTAAAAGCTTCAATTTTGACCCGTTTTCAGTCACAGAAATGACTTTAAACACACTTATTTTAGTTGAAATTGTCATAATTCACATCCAACAGTCATTTAGAGTTAAAAGATTAAATGTTAAAATTTCATCATTATAGACCATTTTGGGAACGTTCGACATGTCCGAAGTCATCGTTTTTCATCCCGAAAATTGATTTTTTGGACTGTACCAAAAATGATTCAAAATGTCAAATTGGATCGTGCCTCATGTTGAATAAACCACTTTTAAACCCTCAAAGTGACCAAAATGGCCATTTTACAGAGTTTTGCTAACTCAAAAGCTTCAATTTTGACCCGTTTCAGTCACAGAAATGACTTTAAACACACTTATTTTAGTTGAAAAAGTTCATAATTCACATCCCAACAGTCATTTAGAGTCAAAAGATTAAATGTTAAAATTTAATCATTATAGACCATTTTGGGAACGTTCGACATGTCCGGAGTCATCGTTTTTTCATCCGAAAATTGATTTTTTTGGACTGTACCAAAAAGGATTCAAAATGTCAATTGGATCGTGCCTCATGTTGAATAACCACTTTTTAAACCCTCACAGTGACCAAAATTGCATTTTTACAGAGTTTTGCTTACTCAAAAGCTTCAATTTGACCCGTTTCAGGCACAGAAATGACTTTAAACAGACTTATTTTAGTTGAAAAAGTCATAATTCACATCCAACTGTCATTTAGAGTCAAAAGATTAAATGTTAAAATTTCATCATTATAGGCCATTTTGGGAACGTTCGACATGTCCGGAGTCATCGTTTTTCATCCGAGAAAATTGATTTTTTGGACTGTACCAAAAATGATTCAAAATGTCAATTGGATCGTGCCTCATGTTGAATAACCACTTTTTAAACCCTCACAGTGACCAAAATGGCCATTTGATACAGAGTTTTGCTTATTTAAAAAGCTTCAATTTTGACCCATTTTCAGTCACAGAAATGACTTTAAACACACTTATTTTAGTTGAAAAAAGTCATAATTCACATCCAACAGTCCCTTTAGAGGTCAAAAGATTAAAATGTTAAAATTTCAATATTATAGGACCATTTGGGGAACGTTCGGACATGTCCGGAGTCATCGTTTTTTCATCCGAAAATTGATTTTTTGGTACTAAATGTCAATTGGATCGTGCCTCATGTTGAATAACCACTTTTTAAACCCTCACAGTGACCAAAATTGCCATTTTTACAGAGTTTTGCTAACTCAAAAGCTTCAATTTTGACCCGTTTCAGGCACAGAAATGACTTTAAACACACTTATTTTAGTTGAAAAAGTCATAATTCACATCCAACAGTCATTTAGAGTCAAAAGATTAAATGTTAAAATTTCATCATTATAGACCATTTTGGGAACGTTCGACATGTCCGGAGTCATCGTTTTTCATCCAAAAATTGATTTTTTGGACTGTACCAAAAATGATTCAAAATGTCAATTGGATCGTGCCTCATGTTTAATAACCACTTTTTAAACCCTCACAGTGACCAAAATTGCCATTTTTACAGAGTTTTTGCTTACTCAAAAGCTTCAATTTTGACCCGTTTCAGGAACAGAAATGACTTTAAACAGACTTATTTTAGTTGAAAAAGTCATAATTCACATCCAACAGTCATTTAGAGTCAAAAGATTAAATGTTAAAATTTCATCATTATAGGCCATTTTGGGAACGTTCGACATGTCCGGAGTCATCGTTTTTCATCCGAAAATTGATTTTTTGGACTGTACCAAAAATGATTCAAAATGTCAATTGGATCGTGCCTCATGTTGAATAACCACTTTTTAAACCCTCAAAGTGACCAAAATGGCCATTTTACAGAGTTTTGCTAACTCAAAAGCTTCAATTTTGACCCGTTTCAGTCACAGAAATGACTTTAAACACACTTATTTTAGTTGAAAAAGTCATAATTCACATCCAACAGTCATTTAGAGTCAAAAGATTAAATGTTAAAATTTCATCATTATAGACCATTTTGGGAACGTTCGACATGTCCGGAGTCATCGTTTTTCATCCAAAAATTGATTTTTTGGACTGTACCAAAAATGATTCAAAATGTCAATTGGATCGTGCCTCATGTTTAATAACCACTTTTTAAACCCTCACAGTGACCAAAATTGCCATTTTTACAGAGTTTTGCTTACTCAAAAGCTTCAATTTTGACCCGTTTCAGGCACAGAAATGACTTTAAAACAGACTTATTTTAGTTGAAAAAGTCATAATTCACATCCAACAGTCATTTAGAGTCAAAAGATTAAATGTTAACATTTCATCATTATAGGCCATTTTGGGAACGTTCGACATGTCCGGAGTCATCGTTTTTCATCCGAAAATTGATTTTTTGGACTGTACCAAAAATGATTCAAAATGTCAATTGGATCGTGCCTCATGTTGAATAACCACTTTTTAAACCCTCACAGTG
>NW_028252648.1:0-52981 GCF_964263255.1 Lissotriton vulgaris | reverse complement strand
GTGTTGTAAAAAGGGGCATGGCCTCTGAACACCTATCTGCAAGGGAGCTCCCTGGCGCATACTGGAGGTACCTGGTGGGCTAGTTGGCCCTCAG
The DNA here is from genome assembly GCF_964263255.1 of Lissotriton vulgaris. Lineage (NCBI taxonomy): Eukaryota > Metazoa > Chordata > Amphibia > Caudata > Salamandridae > Lissotriton > Lissotriton vulgaris. Next base: position 52,887 of record NW_028252648.1, on the reverse strand, counting down.
GGACCCTCAGGATTGAAGAGGAATTCATTCCCAACTTAAAACGCACCACAGGGCGTGTTTGCACACATTTCACCTCAGGCCGGCCCCCTTCCTTTGCCACTGTGCAAACGCACCCCATGGCGAGCCATAAGTTGGGTAGTAAATTCTCCTTCAATACTGAGGGTCCCGGGGGGCCAACTAGCCCACCAGGTATCACAAGTATGTGCCAAGGAGGTGCGTTGCAGAGATGTGTTCAGAGGCCATGCTCCTTTTTACATCTCTCTGCAACGCAGCTCTGTGGCGCTTAATGGAGGTACCTAGTGGGCTAGTTGGACCCTAGGGATCCTCAGGATTCAAGGGGACTTTATCTCCCAACTTAAAAAGGCCACAGGGCGCGTTTACACAGTGGTGAAATGGGGGACGGGGCCTGAGGGGACATGTGCAAACAGGTCTTGTGGCACGTTTTCAGTTGGGGAAATAATTCTCCTTCAATCCTGAGGGCCAACTAGCCCACCAGGTGCTTCCTGTAAGCAGCAAGGTGGTCCAGGCCGTGCCTCTTTTTACACCTCTCTGCAACACAGCTCTGTGGCACTTACTGGAGGTACCTAGTGGGATAGAGGGACCCTAGGGACCCTTCGGATTCAAGGGGACTTAATCTCCCAAATTAAAATGGCCACAGAGAGTGTTTACACTATGGTGAAGGGAGGAGACGGGGCATGAGGTGATGTGAGCAAACACACCCTGTGGCGCGATTTAAGTTGGGGAAATAATTCCCTTTAATCCTGAGGACCCCTGGGGGCCAACTAGACCACCAGGTGCTTCCAGTAAGCACCACTGTGCTGTGTTGCAGAGAGGTGGTCTAGGCCGTGACCCATTTTACACCCCTCAGCAATGCAGCTCTGTGGCACTTACTGGAGGTACCTAGTCGGCTAGAGGGACCCTAGGGACCCTTAGGATTCAAGGGGAATTAATCTCCCAAAATACAAAGGCCACAGGGCGTGTTTACACAGTGGTGAAAGGAGGGGACGGGGCCTGAGGTGACGGGTATAAACATGCCCTGTGGCATATTTTAAGTTGGGGTATTAAGTCCCCTTTACTCCTGAGAGTCCCTGGGTCCAACTAGTCCACCATGTATCTCCAGTAATCACCACAGAGCTCCTTTGCAGAGAGGTGGTTCGACGCCATGCCTCATTTTACACCTCTTTGCAATGCAACTTTGTGACACTTACTGGACATACCTGGTGGGTTAGGTGGTGCCCAGGTACACTCAGGATTCAAGGTGACTTTATCCCCCAACTTAAAATGCCCACAGGGCGTGTTTGCACACATGTCATCTCAGGCCCCCCCCTCTCTTCATCAGTGTGAAAACGCACCCCGTGGCGCATTGTAAGAGGTCGTTTTAATCCCCCTTCCCTATTATATACTAGGGGCTTACAGAGGAGGTCATGTTAATCACAGGGTACCTCAATGCATAGTGTTCCCTAGTGTATGTAGGTGTTTTCACTGTATTCTATGTGTCTTTTAGCATACCACTGGCTCTAGGTCTGGTTAGTCAGAGTCAGTTACCACCAGTACCCGTCTGAAAAAATTGTGGGCACAGGATGATTTTGTAACAAGGCCTCTTTCTGCTCCTCTTTTGGGTCTTTCTGCATATGTCTTGCTTCTTCATGCACTTTTCTTTGTCTTTGAGGACTCTTGTTGCTTCTTTCTGCATTTCTTTTGCCTCTTTCTGTGCGTTTTTTCACATATCCTACCTCTGTAGGCATAGTTAGAAACTAGCATTTAAAAAAACATTTGAAACTCACTTAAAAAACCAGAGGTTTCAGGCATGTGATAGTTAGTAATTAGCATTTAAAAAACCTAAGAAATTCACTTAAAAAACCATAGGTTTCAGGCACGTTATAGTTATAAATTAGTTTTTAAAAAACATTTGAAATTCAATGAAAAAACCATAGTTTTCTGGCACGTTATATTTAGAAATTAGCATTTAAAAACCTTTGACATTCACTGAAAAAACCATAGGTTTCAGGCACGTTATATTTAGAAATTAGCATTTTAAAAAACCTTAGAAATTCACTGAAAAAAACATAGCTTTCAGGGGTGTTATAGTTAGTTGGACATTTCACTAGTACAAAACCATAGAAATTCCCCGTTATAGTTAGTTCAGCTAACTATAACTTGCGCGCCCGCAATGCACTGCTGATGACGTCACATATTACATCACTCATGACATGGTCAGTGACATCACTCATGACATGACTGATGACATCTAAAATGGCATCACTGATGCCTGAAACTTATGGTTTTTTTTCAGTGAATATATATATATATATATATATATATATATATATATATATATATATATATATATATATATATATATATATATATATATATATATATATATATATATATATATATATATATATATATATATATATATATATATATATATATATCCAAAACCAAGTTTGCCTGGAAGAAAGAGGGGCCCACGAGCAAGGTCAAGATTTCAGCTTTTAATTCTTTGTCAGGATCGCAGCTTGCGAAATGGATGCAAATACAGCAAATTCAATGAAAAGTCAGCCTGACACGTTTCGTATTGCTACTTCTTCAGAGGCACTGACTCGAGCTGCAAGGCAGGAATTCTTTAGGCAAAACCACGGCACAAGTACCCGCCCAAGTGGGCGTTGCCGGTCGCAGGGCTTCATGGTACCTGTAGTGTGATGTCCTGTCCTCCTTCAGTGAGTAGTCTGCCTGGGAGCACACGGTTGATGAAGAGGTGAGACCACAGTGGGGTATGCAGAGTCACATCACAACTCCGCAGCTGTCCATTATCCCCAACAAACTCTCCTTGCTCCCACATTGGTGGTGTTGTAAGCGTCTCCGTGGGGGGCTGGAACAGCCCCAGGGCTGACCTCCGCAGCTCAGGCACGCCGCTGAAATATCCAAAACCAAGTTTGCCTGGAAGAAAGAGGGACCCACGAGCAAGGTAAAGATTTCAGCTTTTAATTCTTTGTCAGAATCGCAGCTTGCAAAATGGATGCAAATACAGCAAATTCAATGAAAAGTTAGCCTGACGCGTTTCGTATTGCTACTTCTTCAGAGGCACTGACTCGAGCTGCAAAGCAGGCATTCTTTAGGCAAAACCACGGCACAAGTACCCGCCCAAGTGGGCGTTGCCGGTCGCAGGGCTTCATGGTACCTGTAGTGTGATGTCCTGTCCTCCTTCAGTGATTGGTCTGCCTTGGAGCACACTGTTGATGAAGAGGTGAGACCACAGTGGGGTATGCAGAGTCACATCACAACTCCGCAGCTGTCCATTATCCCCAACAAACTCTCCTTGCTCCCACATTGGTGGCGTTGTAAGCGTCTCCGTGGGGGGCTAGAACAGCCCCAGGGCTGACCTCCGCGGCTCAGGCACGCCGCTGAAATATTCAAAACCAAGTTTGCCTGGAAGAAAGAGGGGCCCACGAGCAAGGTAAAGATTTCAGCTTTTAATTCTTTGTCAGGATCGCAGCTTGCAAAATGGATGCAAATACAGCAAATTCAATGAAAAGTCAGCCTGACGCGTTTCGTATTGCTACTTCTTCAGAGGCACTGACTCGAGCTGCAAGGCAGGCATTCTTTAGGCAAAACCACGGCACAAGTACCCGCCCAAGTGGGCGTTGCCGGTCGCAGGGCTTCATGGTACCTGTAGTGTGATGTCCTGTCCTCCTTCAGTGAGTGGTCTGCCTTGGAGCACACTGTTGATGAAGAGGTGAGACCACAGTGGGGTATGCAGAGTCACATCACAACTCCGCCGATGTCCATTATCCCCAACACAAGCTCCTTGCTCCCACATTGGTGGCGTTGTAAGCGTGTCCGTGGGGGGCTGGAACAGCCCCAGGGCTGACCTCCGCGGCTCAGGCACGCCGCTGAAATATCCAAAACCAAGTTTGCCTGGAAGAAAGAGGGGCCCACGAGCAAGGTAAAGATTTCAGCTTTTGATTCTTTGTCAGGATCGCAGCTTGCGAAATGGATGCAAATACAGCAAATTCAATGAAAAGTCGGCCTGACGCGTTTCGTATTGCTACTTCTTCAAAAGCACTGACTCGAGCTGCAAGGCAGGCATTCTTTAGGCAAAACCACGGCACAAGTACCCGCCCAAGTGGGCGTTGCCGGTCGCAGGGCTTCATGGTACATGTAGTGTGATGTCCTGTCCTCCTTCAGTGAGTGGTCTGCCTTGGAGCACACTGTTGATGCAGAGGTGAGACCACAGTGGGAATGCAGAGTCACATCACAACTCCGCAGCTGTCCATTATCCCCAACACAAGCTCCTTGCTCCCACATTGGTGGCGTTGTAAGCGTCTCCGTGGGGGGCTGGAACAGCCCCAGGGCTGACCTCCGCGGCTCAGGCACGCCGCTGAAATATCCAAAACCAAGCAAACTTGGTTTTGGATATATATATATATATATATATGTATTACCTACTGGCGGTCGCCAGTAGGTATATATAGTTAGGATTTTTTCTCTATGTGATTTTTGAAAATTCTATGTCTAATAACTTTGGCGTTTGTGGACGGAATTGGCTGAAATTTTCAGGAAAATGGAACATTTTGTTTCTGAGCAGCCCCTGACAATTTGGGGGGGTTTCATCAAGGGGGGGCCGAGAAAAAAGGGGGGGGCCCAAAACGCGTTTTTCCCATGTTAATTTCCATAGGGCGGTTGGCCTCACTTTTAGCTCGAACGGCTGAATGGATTTACACGAAACTTGGCAAAATTGTAGGGACTGTTAGCCCGATGTGCCTTTGCTAGGTCTCAATATATGTGCTCCAGTGGATTTTGAGTAAGTTAGGTTTAAAAAAAGATATATATCTGGGCGGAGCCTAACCACACATCTGATCTGATTGGCTGTCAGCCCTTCATCCAAGAAGTGTTGGCAGCCATCTTGGGACCAATATACATGATAGCACCTCATTAAAAAGCATTGTAGTTAATAGAGGGTTTTAGGACTTTAGTTACATTATAAATCATTTGTTGATGGTACCATACTCGTTTTAGGAATTGTGGTGGGTTCTAAGGTGATTTTACCATGTGAAAAAACCTTCTGCTGTGATATCATGAATATTGTTTGAAAGAAAACTAATATCTCATGATTTTCCCACAGTGGTTTGGAAGGGGATCTATAAGCTAAACTGAAAGCATATTTTCTGTAAATTCACATTATCTTTCTCAGTCATGTGAAAATGAAGTCTGACATTCTCAGTAAAACATGTACATCCAACAAGGACAGAGACTGTCAGTTGATTCCTTTGTGTTCTACTGCAGCCTCCTAGAGTGTTCTAAAGAACAACTAGAGTGCTAACAGTCCTACTTATTACAAAGGTATGGCACACCTGAAGCCATCTTGATTGGAATAAAGTGGTAACTCTTAAAACATTTAATTTAAAAAGAAACAACATGAGGGAGTATATTTTGCCATAGAAAGTATGATTAGTGCTGCAGAATGAAAAATTAGGGCACATTTTGAGTGACTTCTCAAATCCTTTTCTATTTCATTAAAACATTCTGACATGCAGTCTCCCAAAATGGCCACCAGAGACAAAAGAGCCCAAATGTAGCCCAAATATCACCCAGATGTAGCCCAAGTATAGCCCAATGACAGAATGTCCCAGAGTGTTCTAAAGAACAACTAGAGCGCTAACAGTCCTACTTATTACAAAGGTATGGCACACCTGAAGCCATCTTGATTGGAATAAAGTGGTAACTCTTAAAACATTTAATTTAAAAAGAAACAACATGAGGGGGTATATTTTGCCATAGAAAGTATGATTAGTGCTGCAGAATGAAAAATTAGGGCACATTTTGAGTGACTTCTCAAATCCTTTTCTATTTCATTAAAACATTCTGACATGCAGTCTCCCAAAATGGCCACCAGAGACAAAAGAGCCCAAATGTAGCCCAAATATCACCCAGATGTAGCCCAAGTATAGCCCAATGACAGAATGTCCCAGAGTGTTCTAAAGAACAACTAGAGCGCTAACAGTCCTACTTATTACAAAGGTATAGCACACCTGGAGCCATCGTGATGGGAATAAAGTGGTAACTCTTAAAACATTTAATTTAAAAAGGAACAAAATGAGGGGGTATATTATGCAATAGAAGATATTATTAGTGCTGCAGAAAGAAAAATTAGGGCACATTTTGAGTGACTTTTCAAATCCTCTTCTATTTCATTAAAAAATTCTGACATGCAGTCTCCCAAAATGGCCACCAGAGACAAAAGAGCCCAAATGTAGCCCAAATATCACCCAGATGTAGCCCAAGTATAGCCCAATGACAGAATGTCCCAGAGTGTTCTAAAGAACAACTAGAGCGCTAACAGTCCTACTTATTACAAAGGTATGGCACACCTGAAGCCATCTTGATTGGAATAAAGTGGTAACTCTTAAAACATTTAATTTAAAAAGGAACAAAATGAGGGGGTATATTTTGCCATATGAATTATGATTAGTGCTGCAGAAAGAAAAATTAGGGCACATTTTGAGTGACTTCTCAAACCCTCTTCAATTTCATTAAAAAATTCTGACATACAGTCTCCCAAGATGGCCACCAGAGACAAAAGAGCCTAAATGTAGCCCAAATATCACCCAGATGTACCCCAAGTATAGCCCAATGACAGAATGTCCCAGAGTGTTCTAAAGAACAACTAGAGCGCTAACAGTCTTACTTATGACAAAAGTATGGCACACCAGAATCCATCTTGATTGGAATGAAGTGGTAAGTCTGAAAACACTCAATTTAAAAAGGAACAACATGAGGGGGTTAATTTTGCCATAGAAAGTATGATTAGTGCTTCAGAAAGAAAAATTAGGGATCATTTTGAGTGACTTCTCAAATCCTCTTCTATTTCATTAAAAAAATTCTGACATGCAGACTGAAACATGCACTTTGAATACCAGCAGCAGACGTCCCTGGTGAGCAGTAGCTTTACTACAGTGATCTAATGTGCAACTAGAGTGCTAACATTCAGAATTTATGGCAAATGTATGACACATCTGAATGCCTTCTTGATGGAACCAAAGTAAACAAGCATTGAAAATGCAATAGATCTCGCCCTCGTTTAAGTTAAAGCCATTCTGTTTGTAATGAGGTGGCTTTTTAGCTTTGCTTTTATTAGTGTTTTTTCAACGTTCATGTAAATAACATGCATCTGTATGCATATAAGTATATGTATGCATGCATTTATGTTTGTATTTATATAGATATACAGATTATATATGTTTATATATGTATGTATATATATATATTCACTGAAAAAACCATAGGCTATAGACCATATATAGTTAGGAATTAGCATTTACAAAACCTTGAAAATTCACTGAAAAAACCATAGGTTATAGACCATATATAGTTAGGAATTAGCATTTACAAAACCTTGAAAATTCACTGAAAAAACCATAGGTTATAGACCATATATAGTTAGGAATTCGCATTTACAAAACCTTATTTTACTCACACAAAACCATTGAAATTCCATATATAGTTAGTTGCACTAACTATATATCGCGCACCCGCAATCCACTGCTGATGATGTCACATATTACATCATTCATGACATGGTCAGTGACATCACTGATGACATCACTGATGACATCTCAAATGACATCACTGATGACATCACTGATGACATCTCATTTGACATTACTGATCACATCACTGATGATATCATTCATGTGATAATACGATGAACCTCTTCAGACTCTAATATAACCTTAGATACAATCAGTGTAAACAGACACTCACAGACTGTCACTCATCCATGGAGTTACTCACACACCTAGTCAGTCATGCAAAGAATCAATCACACCTCCATTTCCTCAACTATACAGTTATACAAACTTTACTTATTCAAACATATACTAACACATATTTACTCTCTTATACAATCCCTGATACAAGTTCACAATGATCCATACAGCCACTCACACATTCACTGGCTCTTATGCACAGTTTTTTATATATGTCAACTCTCACATGTACTGTGTTTTACATATGTACTTACTTTGACATGTAGCACTGAGATATCCATTCACTCACCAATACACTCATGCACACAGTCAACCGCCCATACAGCTGTTTCCACATGCACTTTTGAAACCATACATCTAGTGAATCAACTGCTCACACATCTATGCACAGAGTCATACACCTCCCAGCCACCCACACACACACTCAGTCTCCCATACAAATACTTGGGCAACCAATCAATAACCCATATAGTTACTCATATAGCTACTTATCAACACATGCAACAGTTTACAGAACAACAGACATAATGATGCACAAATTAAGACAGTTTAGTCACTAACCCATGCACTCAGTGAGACACATTTAATCACTCACTCATACAGTCAGTCATGCATCTACTAAATCCTTCATCCAGACACTTATACATCCACTCATTCTTCAATATGTAAGACATATTTTAACTTTACAGAAACATACAGTCACTGGATGTTGTCATCAGTGATGTCATCAGTGATGTCATTTGAGATGTCATCAGTGATGTCATCAGTGATGTCACTGACCATGTCATGAATGATGTAATATGTGACATCATCAGCAGTGGATTGCGGGTGCGCGATATATAGTTAGTGCAACTAACTATATATGGAATTTCAATGGTTTTGTGTGAGTAAAATAAGGTTTTGTAAATGCGAATTCCTAACTATATATGGTCTATAACCTATGGTTTTTTCAGTGAATATATATATATATATATATATATATTACACAAACAGTTCCGGTAACTTGCCAGTTCTCGCTCTCGGGTGGGTCGAGATAGGGCTCCCGGTCACCCTGTATATTCAAAACAAGTTTCCATACTCGTCAAAAGAAACGTACTCAACACTCCAAAATTGCTGGTGCATGAAGTTTTAATGGCAGGAAACAACGCGTTTCACCTCTCGGCTTGATCACGTGATCAGCAATTTTGGAGTGTCGAGTACGTTTCTTTTGACGAGTATGGAAACTTGTTTTGATATATATATATATATATATATATATATATATATATATATATATATATATATATATATATATATATATATATATATATATATATATATATATATATATATGATATGGCGAAGATCTACTGCAAAATACGCTTAAAAGAGTTAGAAAGATCCCAAGAGGTACTTTGTTCACTGCCAAATCCATGATGGCTGGCCGTGAGAAGGACACAACCACTAATATAAGCAAATTTAGAATGATCACCCCCTACTCTGCCGGGGCTAATGATTTGAGAAGAATGTTAAAAAAAAACTGGCACATTCTACAAACCGATACTGTACTCAAAGAGGATCTACCTCCTAATCCACTGCTAACATTTAGTAAAGCCAGGTCGGTGGGAGACATGCTCGTCACTAGCCACCTAGAAAAACCCCTGCCCAGAACCAACACCTTAAGGGACCAAAAAGGGTTTTACCCTTGCGGTAGGTGCAAAGCGTGTGCGGGCAGTAAGAGAGTTCTCTTGTACACAATACCTGATACAGGAAAGAACATGTGTATCAAAAAATTCATCCCCTGCAGTACGCAATATGCGGTTTACTGTTTGCACTGCCCATGTGGCCTTCGCTACATCGGCAGTACAATCAAAGAGTTAAAACTAAGGATATTGGAACACCTCAGGGCCATCGACAAAGCCGACCCTAGTTACCCAGTGGCCCGCCACTTTGCTGAAGCACATGGACGGGACCGCCAACAACTGCAATACTTTGGCCTTGACACCGTACCTCCGAATGTAAGGGGCGGAGACCGCCTGAGACGGCTTCATAGATTAGAATCTAGATTTATCATAGATCTTTCTACAAAACATCCTAGGGGCCTGAACAGCGGGGAGGAGATGGCGTTCTATCTGGGTAAATAAAGAAGATAATATCACTAGGGTAGTACAGTATCAATGCAGCCCACGTTGATTACATGAATTTACTTATTTACTTTTCTGTAGGGAATGGTGATCATGAAGTCTGCGAATGATTCTTTAGATGTGTAATGTGACTTGAGTTATATACATTTCTTTTCTAATGAATTGATGAAATTGACCCGTGTACCGACACAAGTATCTTACCTTGCTGTATTTGCTTTATGAGCAATACATTGGAAAATGTGGTATACGAGCCAGAATGATTTCTGCGGTGTCATTTGGTTGCTGCTAATTGTCACTTTCAAAGTATCACCAATACTGTCTTGAAAGTATTTTGTACTTAGAATCAAATATGCAAGGGAATATAAAAATGAATTTTTGAAGTAATTTTGAAATTATTACCCAGATATGCACTTTTGATGGATCAATCTTGAGAGATGGTTGTACATTCCGTACGAAATATGATATGTATGGTTGTATGTATTTGCACACAGATGGATTATCACAATGATGAACTGTGATAGAGGACCTTAGCTGATCCACGGCTTGATTTTTCTGTCCTGTTTATGTCTTAAACATTTTAGATGCCATTTATACCCACTGTCTGTACGGATTTGCCCATCAATGGGCTTAATTGTACACCCTGTTAATACCTTATGGGTGCATTTGAACCAGTCTAAGATGGCGCCCAGAGTGACCACAGTGGGGTTGTCCTCTGTCTGTTTCTATGATTTGAAAAATGCTTTATTAAATCATTGTGATGTGTGCACTGATGTTATCCACACTGACGAAGGCAGCACGCCGAAACGCGTCTGTGTAGAGCGCCTGCAGAATAAAATCTTGTATGGTTGAAAGGACTCCTCGAGTGCTGTTGTTTTCTTCTCATGTGAAGAGAAATTGGAGCGTTATATATACATATATATATATATATATATATATATATATATATATATATATATATATATATATATATATATATATATATATATATATATATATATATATATATATATATATATATATATATTCAATGAAAAAACCATAGGTTAGAGACCATAAATAGTTAGGGATTAGCATCATCAGTGGTGTGATCATTGATGTCAAATGAGATGTCATCAGTGATGTCATCAGTGATGTCATTTGAGATGTCATCAGTGATGTCACTGACCATGTCATGAATGATGTAATATGTGACATCATCAGCAGTGGATTGCGGGTGTGCGATATATAGTTAGTGCAACTAACTATATATGCGAATTTCAATGGTTTTGTGCGAGTAAAATAGGGTTTTGTAAATGCTAATCCCTAACTATATATGGTCTATAACCTATGGTTTTTGCATTGAATTTTTAAGGTTTTGTAAATGCTAATTCCTAACTATATATGGTCTATAACCTATGTTTTTTTCAGTGAATTTCATTGGTTTTTTAAAAGCTAATATCTATAGCTGTAAAATATATTCTTTATTACGTGACGTATCACGTAGCTACGTGAGACGCCTCATGACGTGTCGCATAACTGTGACGTATCGGCTCTGCAGCGCAAACAAAACCCGTAACGTAAGCGCGCCGGAGCACGCTTACAGATATATATATTTTTTTAACCTTAATTAGACAAAATCCACACGTGCACATATCTTGAGGCCTTGCAAAGGCACATCAAACAAACAATCCCTACATTTTTGCCAAGTTTGCTGGAAATCTATTCCCTTAATTTTTTTTTTACTGTTTCTCTTGGTTTTTCCCTTGTTACGCTTATCGGGACGCTACCCGGTACGCGAACCGGACGCTCTAAAAACACAAGATGGCGGACTCCCATTATGCTGCCGGTTAGCTGCCTGGTTCGCGTACCGGGAAGCGCCTCTACCGCGAAAAATCGCAAATTTTTATTTTTATTTTTTGCCCCGCGGGGGACTTTAATATCCCCCTCATCAATCCTAGGGGGTCAGGAGGGGTTTACATTGCCCCCTTTCCTTCATTTCCCCCTTCGTTTTTCACCAAATCTTGTCTCTCGAACCTACCGAGAGACAAGATGGCGGCCGCTCCGGACTGTTTACAATGTTGACAGCCAATCATCTTCTCATCAGACTCCCGTTACGCTGCCGGTTAGCTGCCCGGTTAGCTGCCCGGTGAGCTGCCCGGTTCGCGTACCGGGACGCACCTCTACAGCGAAAAATCGCAAACATTTTTTTTCTTTTTTTTTTGCCCCGCGGGGCACTTTAATATCCCCCCATCAATCCGAGGGGGTCAGGAGGGGTCTACCTTGCCCCCTTTCCTTCATTTCCCCCTTCATTTTTCATCACATCTTGTCTCTCAATCCTACCTATTTGGAATAACTTTGGCGCCGGTTGACGAATCTGCCTGAAAATTTCCTCAAAATGGCCTCTTTGAGCTCCGGTCCTTCCCTGAAAGTTTGGGGGGGAATCGTCAAGCGGGGGCCGAGATAAAAGGGGGTCCCAAAACGCATTTTCCCCATGTTAATTTCCATAGGGCGGTCGACCTCACTTTTAGCCCAAACGGCTGAATGGATTTCCACCAAGCTTGGCAAAATTGTAGGGACTGGTTGCCCGATGTGCCTTTGCTATGTCTCAAGATATGTACTCCAGTGGATTTTGAGTAATTTAGGTTCAAAAAAATATATATATCTGTAAGCGCGCCCCGGTACGCGCACCGGGGAGCGCACAGGGCGCGCCACGCGACTTGCGCACGGAAAGCTGATTGGGTCACGGGTGTCTGTAAACATTCTAAACAGTCCGGAGCGGCCGCCATCTTGTGTCTCGGTAGGATCGAGACATGAGAGGTGGCCAAAACAAAGGGGGAAATGACCATAAGGGGGCAGAGTAGACCCTCCATGACCCCCTAGGTTTGATGTGGGGGATTTAAAAGGGCCCCACGGGGCCAAAAAAAAAAAAAATTTTTTTTCGATTTTTGCGGGGGAAGCGCCCGGTACGCGCACCGGGGAGCGGACCGGGGAGCTTACTATGGGGAAAAAAGAATGACACTTTTAAAAATTGTATGTTTATTAATTGTTCTTTTTGTTGTTGTTTTTTTTTTATTTAAGTACCAACATGTAGGTACCAATGCAGAGTCTATAATTTAATATACACCGTCTCCTTTTTAGATATCTTGCATGTTGTTACAGAAGTTATTGTGGTATATGGAATTCATAGCGTAGTCTGTCAGGAAAGCAGAAACAACATGGAGGCAGGAGATGATAAAGAGATGTTAAATACACATTGGAGATAATATAGTGGGAGAAAGGAAGTAACTATGAGCAAACTTACTATGTAACACAAAAAAGTTGCACAGTATACTATAAGTCTCACTTTATATTTTAAACATTTTGGAACTACTTGATGAATTACATATAAAAATGAATAATGGCTCGAACAATTTTTGATTATTAAATATAAATTTATTCTTCTGATTCTTTTTCATAATTTAATAAAACTTCTAACAATATATTGTCTGGAATGTCCTCATTTTTATTCTGTGATTCCATTGATTCCACACACTGAACTAATTCATGGTCCAGAGACTCATCCATAAAATCAAAGTCATCATTTTCAGCAATTCTTTCTTCTGTGTTGTTGTCCAAAACAATTTCAAAATAAATATCCTGTTCTCCTTCCATTTTGTTGCTGTAAATTGCATAAAAAATAAATATATCAGTAGAGATAGGGCACTGTTGTGTTTAAGTTCAGACAGGCAGTTTGGATTTTTTAACAGTGAAGCTATCTTTGGGTAGTGTATGGTATCAGACTGGAATTTGAAATATAAAAAAGTGTATGTGATAAAGCCTAAGTAAATTTATAAAAATACAAGGGAGGCCTAACTCAACCTATAACTATAACAGAGAAGCCTATCTCAATCTATATCTATTACAGTGGGATAGTATATAACTAACAGAATATTTTTTCTCAAATTAACTTAAAGTGCACAACATACTTCACTTTCCAAAATAACAACTTACCTTTGAGAAAGCAGTTGAAGTTGTCAGTGTAATTTCTTTTCAAATGTACTTCAGGAAGTAGTAGTCAAAATGGCTGTGTTTCCTTCTCTTTTTTTATATATATTCATGTACATAACCAATCAAATGTCAGGAAATAATCGTAGAAAATGAAAGTAACTTTTTAATTGGTTGTAAATTCTAACACTTCATATGTGTTTTGGTCATGTAATTTACCTCAGGATATTTAGACAGGCCTGTAGCCTAAATGTCTCAATGGAATTCCACCAAATTTGGGTAAATGGTAGGGACTGCTATGTAGTAGGGCCTATTCTATATTTGATGAAAGTGTCTCCAGTGGTTTTTCTGTAAATTACTTTCCCACCTTTTTTTATGGAGCGCATACCGGTGCGCGCCCCGGTACGCGCACCGGCAGCGTTACGGGAGTCCTCCATTTTGTGTTTCGGTACAATCGAGACACAAGATGGAGGACAAACAACGTTGGGAATGGGTAGAAGGGGGCACTGTAGTCACTTCCCGACCCTCTAGGTTTTCTGAGGGGGGCTTAGGACGCTCATATAGGCAAAAAATAAAAAAAAATTGAAGAATTTTGTGGGGGGAGCCCTCTATCTTATTAATAGTTCCTCATTTAGACTCCTCTCCTTTTCACTCATTTTCCTTTTCCTTTCTTATCTTTCCTGATTTCGTTTTGGTATCTCACATTCTTTTAGTATCTTACTTACCTTCAGTAATTTGTTCTCTTTCTATTTCTTTTTCCCTCTTTTTCTCTTTCTACATTACTTTATTTCTGTTTTTGTATCCTTCACTATTGCTTTATTTCTTAGTAAACTTTTTAAGATTTTTTACCTCTTGCACTGTTTCTTCTATTTTTAAATATATATTTTACTAATTATAACTTGTTTTTTCTTTTGTCTTTCACAGATACAAGTAAGTTTTGATTAATTATACGGTAAGTGTGTCTACAAAATGTAGTTTGTCATCACCCTTTGCTTTAACCTCACTACTTTTCTCTCACCCTACCTCACCCCTGTTTCCTTACTCTGCTTCCCTCACTTATTCTTATCCTCCATGTTTACTTCTCTTTTCCTTACTTTTCTACCTCATTCAACTTCTTTCAGTGCCCCTGCTCATCCACACTCCTTCATTTACCTTTTTTACTGGTTCACTTAGTCCCTTTCTGACACTCCTTCCTTTACTCTCTCTCTTCTTTCTCTCTGTCACTCCCCATGTCTTACCCTTATTCACTTTTATCCACCCTCTTTCACTCCTCTTTACTTACACTCACTGCTATTTTCTTTCCCTCCGTCACTGCTGTTCCTTTTCTCTGGTTCCGTCAATACCTTTCATTCCTCATCCTTTACATTCCTTCCATTTACTTTCATCACCCATTCACATTCTCCCAGAACCTCTGCTTTAGTTTTCTTCCTCTTTCTTCTCTTCTTTTGCTCCCTTATTCATTTTCCTTTTCTCAGTTACTTCCTCTTACACCTTTTCTCTGTTTTATTATCTATTACACAGCCCCTCTGTGTTTCTCCCTCTAGATCTCTTTCTCTTTACACAACTCTCTTTGTCCCCATTCCTCATGCTCACTCCTTCATTATTTTTTTTTTTATTTTTTTTAAAAAGTGCGCTGACGGAACGCGCCCCGGTACGCGCACCGGGAGCACACCAAAGTGAAATATAACAAAAAAATGAATACACTTTAAAAAAAATATATTATATTAATATACAATATAGGGTTCATTTTTAGAAAAACATACCTTTCTCAGCTATAGACAATTGCGAAAAAATAACCTTAGAAATTCACAAAAAAATACATAGGTATGAAGCCCTATAACAAGTTAGGAATTAGCAGTTAAAAAACCTAAGAAATTCACAGAAAAAACCAAAGGTTTCACACCAGTTATAGTTAGGAATTAGCAGTTAAAAAACCTATTAAATTCACTGAAAAAAACGTAGGTTTCACACCAGTTATAGTTAGCTGGAAATTTTACTGACATAAAACCATTGAAATTTCACGTTATAGTTAGTTGGACTCACTATAACTTGCGCGTGTAATGCACTGCTGATGACGTCACATATTACATCACTCATGACATGGTCAGTGACATCACTCATGAACTTCATATGGAAGTTTTTTTCCATTCTAAATGACCAGAAAAAAGTAAATGCTCCAAAGGTGTAGTGCAGGATTTGTCACACTGCCCTGTCACGGGGTGACCCCACCAAGAAATATTCTTTTGGAAACTCCAATATGATTCGCCATGTCGAGAGGAGGCACCCCCAGAACTTTGCCCGGGAGAGTGTCAGGGCTCTGGCACGAGAGGTTCCCAGTGATGGGGCCTCTACTTCAACCGGAGGAGCAACTACTTCAGTGAGGGGGCAATCGCAAGAGCTGATTCCTAACATTCAGCCTGTTTTTAATAAAGGCGTTATTAAATGCAGAGACTGTGCTCAGCTACTTTGCTATGGGGAACAAAGTGTTCTGCTCATGGTTGGGGCATTGGAGAACCATTGCTGCCGTTCCCAGCCCTAAATTTGTTGTTTTTTTGCTCCTGTTGAGCAGTTTCCTATTCCTATTTTTGTTTTGTTCTAAAAAAGGAAAAAAGAAGAAGAAAAAAAGGTCTTTTCAGAACTACCTCCAATTCTCATCAAAGAGCTGTGTTCTTAAAAAAATGAAAAAGAGTAAGTGAAGTGGAGTGCATTGATAAAGGAGAGGAAAATGAGTAAGAACGCACAGAAAGGGATGAGAGGAGAAGGGAAGTGAAGTAGGGGGACAGAAAAAAGGTGCGTGTGGGGAAGGAGAGTGAGGAGAATGAGAGTGAAAATGGGGAATGTGGATATGCGAAGAAAATGTAGTAAAGGAACTGGGGTGTGGAAGGGTAAGAAAAGAGCAGTGATGTTTTAGAAAGAGTGGAGATACAGACTGGATAAAGACAAGTAAGTGTGAGACCAGGTAAGTAAGGCAGTGAAGAAACAGAGAAAGTGAAAGAAAAAATAAGAGTAGAAGACTGAAGGCCTCATTTTTGCACCTGCCTCATAGCAGGCGTAACACTGACGCAGGTCCTTTAACATGGGCCTGGCCCCATGTGAAAGGATGTATTGCTGGGGTTGTGTCACTTTTGTGACACACTCCAGCAATGCATCACTTTTGCGCTTATGAGGCCATGCGCCACTTTTACGCCACCGGTGTGTCACTTTTTGTGACGCACCAGTGCTGTAAAAAATGCACCTTGTTCAGTCATATTTACGAAGTGACGCATCTAGGTAGATGCGTCACTTTGTAAACCCCTGCGCCACGTTATACCTACGCCAGGTGTAATGTATGCAAAAGGGCTGTATTGACGCAAGAAAGGGTCGTAGAGGTGATGCAGTGAAACTATGAGATTTCACTGCGTCACTTTTAGGACGCCGTTGTGTCAAAATCTTGCGCCTGTCTCACAGCAGGCGTAAGACTGATGCAGGCCCTTTCACATGGGACTTGCCCCATGCGAAAGGATACATTGCTGGAGTTGTGTCACTTTTGTGACACACTCCAGCAATGCATCACTTTTGCGTTTACAGATACGTTTGAAATACTGACGTATCTGTAAGTACTTGCGACATAATGCATCATATATTAAATATGACGCATGAGTAGAAGACTTAAGGCCTCATTCATGAGGCCATGCATCACTTTTACGCCACCGGTGCGTCATTTTTTGTGACGCACCAGTGGTGTAAAAAATGGTGTCAGGTGTAATGTATGCAAAAGGGGTGTATTGACGCAAGAAAGGGTCGTAGAGGTGACGCAGTGAAATCTGAGAGATATCACTGCGTCACTTTTATGACGCTGTTGCGTCCAAATCTTGCGCCTGCTTAACAGCAGCCTTAAGACTGACGCAGGCCCTTTCACATGGGACTGGCCCCATGTGAAAGGATGCATTGCTGGAGTTGCATCATTTTTGTGACACACTCCAGCAAAGCATCACTTTCCTGTAAACACTCAACATTATTTTTTTACTCTATTTTTTTTACACTGTTTTTCCCCGTGGTGCACTCAGGGTGCGCGTACCGGAGAGCGTACCCGGGAACGCACCCAGAGCTTACCCCGCGAAAATAAAAAAAAAATAAAAAACTTTTTTTGCCCTTCAGGGTCCTTCTAGGCCCCCCTCAGAAAACCTAGGGGGTCAGGGGGTGTCTACTCTGCCCCCTTTTAATTATATCCCCCTTTCTTTTTTCACCTCTTGTGTCTCGATTCTACCGAGACACAAGATGGTGGACTCTCCGGACTGTTTAGAATGTTGACTGACACCCGACAGCCAATCAGCTTTCAGCTCGCGCACTCCAGTAGCGCGCTCCCAGGTACGCGCACCGGTGAGTGCTCGGAGCGCGCCTATAGATATATATGTGTTTTTGATGTTAATTTTCAAAAAAAACACTTGAGCAATTTTCAGCAAATATAGCAAAGGCACATCTGCGTACCAGTCCCTACAATTTTGCCAAGTTTACCGTAATTCCGTTAAGCGGTTCGGGCTGTAGACTTGTCAGAACGTCCTACGGAAATTAACATGGGGAAAACACGTTTTGGGACCCCCTTTTTGATCAGCCCCCACTTCACAAATCCCCCGAAACTTTCAGGGAAGGAGCGCAGCGGAGCTGGCCAAAATTTTGGAAAATTACACACAAATTCCTCAACCGACGCCAGAGTTATTGCCAATAGAATGTTGCGGATTTCCTATGGTAGCCAATCCTAACTATAACTACCTACTCACGACCGCCAGTAGGTTGGTTATATATATATATATATATATATATATATATATATATATATATATATATATAAAAGAAGAACTCGTCAAGGAAATTCCAGCACTGCCACAATAGTTTACAGATTGGAAAAGACGAAGAGAGGAGCCCAGGGATGGTGCCAAACAAAGTGCGTTTTTATTCCTGCTCAATTTCGCTCAGCATGCCCGCCATTACACGTTTCAACAGTATCCACTGTCTTAATCACATGATGTGATCGCAAAGCCACAAGGGAAATATATGCAACATCAATGACACAAAAGGTGGACTAAACGTAACCACGCACATATGTAGACAATGTTTTCAAAAGTTTACGGAAACAAACTTCGCCAGTAGGTAGTTATAGATAGGACCTATTTTCCATAGGAAATCCGCAACATTCTATTTACAATAACTTTGACGCCATCAGGCGACTCTTCGCGAAATTTTCAAAACTCATGGGGCGCTCCGGTCAGCTCTTATCGTGAAAGTTTTGGGGTGATTCGGATAGCGGGGGCTGAGAAAAAAGGGGGTCCCAAAACATGTTTTCCCCATGTAATTATCCATAGGGAACGTTAGCCGTGGATACAGCCTGAACTCCAGAACAGAATTACCCCAAATTTGGCAAAGAGGTGGCCCTTGGTTCAGAAAGGTGCCTTAAATCCATTCAGTAGTTGCTGAGAACATCAAAAGTAAAAACACATGTATATCTATGGCCACAGAGGATCCGCGCACCCTCCCAATGATGAGCTGTATGCTAATTGGCTGTCAACACTCCAAACAAGAAGTGTTGGCAGCTATCTTGTACCTCGGTAGAACCGAGTGCTCCCGTTAGAGCACTCTCAACACCAGCGACACTCTAGATCTGCTCACCTCAAACGTCTGTTTTTCTATTAAAGTCTTTAGGCATAGGATTCGCACAGTGCCATCCATGCTGAGATAGAAAAGGACAAAGTCCTTTGCCATGGAGTTATACATGGCTTTTGTGCACACTGTGAATCATGAAGCAACAGTGTCTGATTGTGATCGATAACGAATTGCCCATTGTTGAGTACAGAGTAGGCACATTGTACATGGGTTTTTGTAACGTCAGTTGCAATTCCTCGAGCCCTCTCTTGAGGTTAATTCGAAGAATTGTATACTTCTTTTGCTTGTATATATTTCTGTGTTATGCCTTTGGACACTCAGGATACTGTAATGCATCATCTTCCACTGCAAGGAGGTGTCTGTGAGCTCATTTTCTCCCTGAGTACTATACCCATGCACTCCCACTGCATAGCGTACCCAGACTGTTGCTCCCCATTGACTCCCAGTGTCCGGAGGTGAGTACCCTTTCTTGCGCACCCACACTGTTTCAACCTATTCACTCCCACTGCCTGGAGGTAATTGTACATTTGTACGCAGTCAAGTTGCTGCACACTATCGACTCTCTCCGCCCACAGGTGACTTCTCGTTGCTTCGGAAACAAGCTTCTTTGCTCACCTTGTGCCATTTGCGTGATTCAAAGAGGGTCTACCACGTGTCGAAGCAGAATTCTTATGCGTTGTTATGAAGGCCATGCATCATCGCAGAATCCTCAAACATTGAGCTTTGGAGGTGTTGGGGGAATGCCAATTTCTGAAACACAACCTGTTAGATAAAAAGGAAGATTTGCAGCTCACCTTTCTGTCACCGGTGTGTCTTCAACTCCGTGCCGGGACATAGTGCACCCTGAAGCTCTACATCTAAAAGATAGTAAAAGAAAGATGTCATGATTGGTAATTGTCACTATCTTAATGTGGAGTAGAATAACATCGCCCTTTCACACACCTTCCCTCCCGCATTAAAAATACAACTATTTGTACAGTTCCAACTTGTTAAATGGGCTTCGATTTATGAAGAATTAGAAGATTAGTAATGTTTTCTATCCGGTTATAGAAAACAAGTGGTGCACAGTGCTACACAAGGTTTCAATCATCACAAGCGACGGACTTTTGAGCGACTATAAGAACTTTCCTTCTATAGGAAATAAAAAAATAAAAATGTAATAAGATACGGTATATATAGAACTGCATACACCTAAATCGCTACGTCGCCTTTTTGTACCCAGCCTGCTTCACTCCATCTACTTTCCTCTGCACACCCAGGCCTCACTTCTCACCTTTTTGCGGACATGGTACGTTCTACATCATGCGGTTCTGCCCACCAAGAAGACTTACATTTGGTGCTGAGTCTTGATAACATTATGGCAAAGGACATACTAGTGCACCCATCATCATTGCAGGCTCTTCACCTGCTCAGTCCTTGCGGTACCACTAACTCAGTGACGAAAGAGGCCAGGCACATGTTGGTGGGCCCCCTGTTCAGTAGTTCGGGCCTACATGAGGTGTCCGAACCACCAGGATGGGCCATCACAGCGCTTGCAATGGGAGCAACTCTAAAATGGCATAGAGCACGTGCGCCCTGTCATTTTTATTGGTAGGGTCACGTGTTTTGTGACGCATGTGCTGGATGGGTGTGGTGTGGGTGTATACCAGCCATGAGGGAATGTGTGTGTGCCTTTCTGACAACTAGACCTGGAACTAAGAAATCACTACAATGGTAATCTGGGCTATGTACCGTTGTTTTCCTGGAAGCGTAAGTGGAGTGGGCTAGACTGACGTATGCCAGTGCTGCGCGAGGATGTGAACAATGAATCCGGAGCTATGGCCGTGGCTCCGTCATGAGCTATATGCGAAATCAACTGATTCGGGTGTCCTTGTTGTAGTGCTGCCATCACCCAGGTCTTAAACGTAAATGTGTCATTATGTCTGTAAAGTCACACAACATGGCCAACGTGGAAGGTATGGGGTATCACTGACCCTATATTCATCCATAGTTGCACACATAAAAGATGGTGGACATGACGCATTTCTGCGAATATGAATGTTTGTTCTACATTCAGTGGAGTGTTGTAGGTGTAGTAATACAGGGCTATGAAAGCTGTAGGTTGCAGTTTTGCACATGAAAGGCAGCTAATATATATACATATGTGGTCATTTGGGTATACTGTCGAACTTGGTGCTGGAAATCAGTGTTCGAGGCTCAGAGTCGCGTCCACATCCTGTTATTGTAGAGAAATGACATAATCTACGCTTGCCTGAAAATGTACTGTAAATACGGTGCTCATGTAAATTGCTGGTATCGGTTTGGGTCAACTTCGCACTCTATAAATATGCTAAAAAAAAATCGAGCTATAGCACACACTTATAAATTTACTATACACTTTGTTTGTAGTATTGTAATGGTCCAGTTTGTACGTTCATATTTGTAGAATGAGCAAGAGAAAGTTATATAATCAAAGTGTTTGTCAGTGGCAGAGGTAAGATGGTTGCATACACTGTTTACAGCAAAATATGATGTTGTAGGGTGCAGGAGCAGCATTTTACAAACATAATAAATACACAGACACAGATAGATAGTTGAAGTGGAACGGGCACGTTTGCTCAACTCCATTTTATTACGTTGCTGTTGGTAACAAGTAGAATAGTAATCATGATATCATACACAGATATTCAATCGTAAACAGTTTATGACTTCTGCTGTTCAAAGGTAGGAGCAATATTACACAGAACATTCTATCATAAAGGGTTCATGAGTTGTGATGCACTGAGGTAGGGGCGGTTTGTGTGGAGCCTGCAGTGATGCGCAGTTCAGGCAGACCGCACAGATAAGAATGTGTTTTGACTACTGGATGTTGCCTTAGTAAGGCCACATGGAAATTATTTATGATGTACTGAGTTAGTGGTATGTCTGGTCTTTAGCGTGTGCTCACCTTGCGATGATGCGTGGTCTGAACGGGCTGCACTCAAAGCTTTGACTGTTGTATACTGGACTGCGTGAACTTTGAGGGAAAAAAACTAGCATCAATGGTTATCAATTGCTCTGCAAACTAGGTCTACTGAATGACCCCCATAACACATTAAACAATTGCACTTCACGCAGTGCATTCTAGCTTTCCAAAATTGGGGACTTATGTCTTGTGGCCTCAAAGGTACTTGGTATTGCCGGTGGTGGAGGTAGATTTTTGCGCAGTCTTCCACATTCTTTGAGCATAGTTCACAGGATGCAGGGATTGAAGGTGCTTGAGCATACTAGCTGTGACACAGGAGTATTTTTTGTCTCTGCCTTAAATAAATCAAGACTGAATTCAATGCTGTCTGTAGTGTAGATCCAAAGCTGAATTCAAGTTGTGAACCCTACTGTCCACAGTGTATATCGTAGGCAGTATTCAGCACAGGTATAGAAGAATGTTTTTTTTCAATTATTTTAACAAAATCTGAATACATACAGTACAATTGTCTCTGCGTTAAATAAATCAAAGCTGAATTCCCTATTGTCGGTAGTGTAGATACAAAGCTGAATTCAAGTTGTGTACCCTGATGTCTGCAGTGTAGATCGAAGGCAGAAGTCTACACAAACAATGAGGAATGATTTTTGTCACATCCTTTAACAAAATCTGAGGACAGAGTACAATTGTCTCTGCCTTAAATAAATCTAGACTGAATTCAAGGTTGTCTGTAGTGTTGATGCGAAACTGGTATCAAGCTGTAAACTCTGCTGACCGCAGTGTAGATCAAAGGCAGTAGTCAGTACAGATATTGAGGAATGTTTTTTGTCGCATCCTTTGACAAAATCTGGAAACTTAGAGCGCAAGTGTCACTGTCTTATAACAGTCTAGGCTGAATTTCATGCTGTCCGTAGTGTAGATCCAAAGCTGAATTCAAGTTGTGAACCCTGCTGTCCGCACTGTAGATCGAAGGCAGTAGTCAGCACAGATATCGACTAAGAATTTTTGTCACTTATTTTAACAAAATCTGAGGAAATAGAGTTCAATTATCTCTGCCTTACATAAATCTAGGCTAACTTTAATGTTGTCCTTATTGTAGATCCAAAGCTGAATTCAAGTTTTGAACCCTGCTGTCCTCTGTGTAGATCGAAGACAGTAGTCACTACAGATATAAGTCTGCGGTGCTGTGACGCTGAGTTGCAATGGGCCTGTATCGAGGAGGCACGTGGTCATGGCGGCAGCCACGTGGCAGAGTGAGGACCTTCACTGTGGCAGAGTCTTTTCTCTTTGCAGAAGTGAACCACGCCCAAGGTGTAGGCTAATTATTTATACTCTTACACTGGAGTTGCATACGTTGGACCAGCCCACTCCGCTTCTGCTTCAGGTGGGGGGAGACAACACAGCTACATGACCAAGATAATCCCCGGAGTCTGAGATAATATGTTTAAATCCACTGTGCAGTACACTACACATATCAATAGTATAGCTACACACATAAATGTTTTTGGTTTGTATAGTGAGTTGTGTATAGCATATCACCAGAAGTGTTAGCATTGTGTACATTATTGATGATGTGCGAGTTCCTTCCCCTATACATAGTTGATTGCCACATCTCTGAGCATTGAGCAAGTGTGATGTTGAGGGGATATATTATTTTGGGAAGGTCCGTTGTCCTCTTTTGCGCTGCCTCAGAGGTAGCAGAGGGGGAGGGGTCAGAAAGGGTGGTTGCAGAGGTGGTGGCGCTAGGTGTTGTGATATTGTTGGGTGTTGGAAGTGCATAATTAGTACCTCTATTACATATTTGTCTTTAGATATGGGTGTGAGTTTGATGTAATTTACACAGTACATAGTCGACGTCCTTACACTAGTAAAATGTTGATATTAATTTGTTAGTGGTAAATGGAACTATCGCCTGTTTTGTTAAGTAGTATTGTAGATTTGGTTTGTTGTTGAAAGTATGGGAAGTGGTATTTTTTTGTTTTTCTCGACAGGGACGCCTAGTTTGTGTATTATTAACTTTAGTTGTGGTTCTGGTTTGTAGCAATTTTCTTGGTGGAAGGAATAAATTAAAAATTGGTAATATTTGCAGTTTTTACTATGTTGAGAACGGGATGATAAATAAAAAAGATAGAAAAATACAGATATGCTTAATGAACATTATAATTAGGAATTATCATTAAAATTCACGGAAAAAACATAGGTTTCAGGCAGGTTATAGTTAGGAATTATCATTTAAAAAACCTTTGAAATTCACTGAAAAAAACATAGGTTATAGGCAGGTTATAGTTAGGAATTATCATTTAAAACACCTTAGAAATTCACAGAAAAAAACATAGGTTTCAGGGCTGGACATTTCACTCATACAAAACCATTGAAATTCCTCTGTTTTAGTTAGTTGTACTAACTATAACTCTTGCGCCCGCAATCCACTGGTGATGATGTCACATATTACATATTCATCATTCTCGATTTTTGCACTGTGATCGAGCCCAACAGGGTGAAACGCGTTGGTGAAGGGAAAAATGGCTCAGCTAAAGGTTGAATAAATCGTTATTCTGCCAAACTTGGAGAGTGCTACTTGTTATTGAAACTTGGTGAGATATATTATACAAGGCTTGTCCAGCCCTGTCACGCGCACCAGCTGTTAGAAGAGACAACTTTGGTGAAATATATATCTACATATATATGCTGCAAGGCTCGTCTGCTCCTCAACTTCTCCAAAAAGACTTGAAATGAGACGAGGTAGACCCAGTTTGGCGCTTCTTTTAATTTATTTGAAATTGTGCGACCATATCATCATGACGCGTTTCGGCACAAAGGTACAAGAAACGAGTGGAACAGAGGGCAGAAAGGCACAAAAAAAGCGAGTAGAACAGAGGGCAGAAGAGCACAAAAACAAGTGGAACAGAGGGCAGAAATGCACAAAAAACAAGTCGAACAGAGGGCAGAAGGACACACAAAACGAGGGGAACAGAGGGCAGAAAAGCACAAAAAACTAGTGGAACAGAGGGCTGAAGGGAACAAAAATTGAGTGGAACAGAGGGCAGAAAGGCACAAAAACGAGTTGAACAGAGGGCAGAAGGGCACAATAAATGAGTGGAACAGAGGGCGGAAAGGCACAATAAAACGAGTAGAACAGAGGGCAGAAGGGCAAAAAAACCAAGTGGAACAGAGGGCAGAAAGGCACAAAAACAAGTCAAACAGAGGGCAGAAGGACACAAAAAATTAGTGGAACAGAGGGTTGAAGGGAACAAAAAACGAGTGGAACAGAGGGCAGAAAGGCACACAAAATTAGTGGAACAGAGGGCAGAAGGGCACAAAAAATGAGTGGAACAGAGGGCTGAAAGGCACAAAAAACGAGTGTAACAGAGGGCAGAAGGGCACAAAAAACCGAGTGGAACAGAGGGCAGAAGGGCACAAAAAAAGAGTGGAACAGAGGGCAGGAAGGCACAAAAAAGTGTGGAACAGAGGGCAGAAGGACACAAAAAACGAGGGGAAAACGAAGTGGAACAGAGAGCAGAAAGCACAAGAAACAAGTGGAACAGAGGGCAGAAGGGCACAAAAAATGAGGGAAAAATGAGTGGAACAGAGGGAAGAAAGGCAGAAAAAATGAGGGGAAAAATGATTGGCACAGAGGGCAGAAAGGCACAAAAAATTAGGGGAAATTGAGTGGAACAAAGGTCAGAAAGGCACAAAAAAACGAGTGGAACAGAGGGCACAAAAACAAGGGGAAAATAAAGTGTAACTGAGGTCAAAAAGGCACAAAAAATGAGTGGAACAGAGGGTGGAATGGGACAAAAAACGAGTAAAACAGAGGGCAGAAAGGCACAAAAAACAATAGCCACAGAGGGCAGAAGGGCACTAAAAACGAGGGGGAAACGAGTTGAACAGAGGGCAGAAAAGCACAAAAAACGAGTGGAACAGAGGGCAGAAAGGCACAAAAAATGAGGGAAAAATGAGTGGAACAGAGGGCAGAAGGGCACAAAAAAAACGAGTGGAACAGAGGGCAGAAGGGCACAAACAATGAGGGAAAAATGAGTGGAACAGATGTCAGAAAGGCACAAAAATCTAGTGGAACAGAGGGCAGAAGGGCACAAAACAGAGGGCAGAGGGCACAAAAAACAAGTGGAAGAGAGGGCAGAAAGGCACAAAAATAAAGTCAAACAGAGGGCAAAAGGACACAAAAAACAAGGGGAGCAGAGGGAAGAAAGGCACAAAAATCTAGTGGAAAAGAGGGCTGAAGGGAACAAAAAACGAGTGGAACAGAGGGCAGAAAGGCACAAAAAACGAGTAGAACAGAGGGCAGAAGGGCTTAAAAAAATTAGTGGAACAGAGGGCAGAAGGGCACAAAAAATGAGTGGAACAGAGGGCAGAAAGGCACAAAAAACGAGTGGAACAGAGGGCAGAAGGGCACAAAAAACCGAGTGGAACAGAGGGCAGAAGGGCATAAAAAATGAGTGGAACAGAGGGCAGAAAGGCACAAAAAGTGTGGAACAGAGGGCAGAAGGACACAAAAAATGAGGGGAAAATGAAGTGGAACAGAGAGCAGAAAGCACAAGAAATGAGTGGAACAGAGGGCAGAAGGGCACGAAAAATGAGGGAAACATGAGTAGAACAGAGGGAAGAAAGGCACAAAAAATGAGGGGAAAAACGAGTGGCACAGAGGGCAGAAATGCACAAAAAATGAGGGGAAAATGAGTGGAACAGAGGGCAGAAGGACACAAAAAACGACGGGAAAACAAAGTGGAACAAAGGGCAGAAAGGCACAAGAAACAAGTGGAATAGAGGGCAGAAGGGCACAAAAAGCAAGGGAAAAAAATGAGTGGAACAGAAGGCAGAAAGGCACAAAAAACGAGTAGAACAAAGGGCAGAAGGGCACATAAAACAAGTGGAACAGAGGGCAGAAAGGCACAAAAAACAAATCGAACAGAGGGCTGAAGGACACACAAAACAAGGGGAACAGAGGGCAGAAAAGCACAAAAAACTAGTGGAACAGAGTGCTGAAGGGAACAAAAATTGAGTGGAACAGAGGGCAGAAAGCACAAGAAACGAGTGGAACAGAGGGCAGAAGGGCATGAAAAATTAGGGAAAAACGAGTGGAACAGAGGGAAGAAAGGCACAACAAATGAGGGAAAAACGAGTGGAACAGAGGGAAGAAAGGCACAAAAAATTAGGGGAAAAATGATTGGCACAGAGGGCAGAAAGGCACAAAAAATTAGGGGAAATTGAGTGGAACAAAGGTCAGAAAGGCACAAAAAAACGAGTGGAACAGAGGGCACAAAAACGAGGGGAAAATAAAGTGTAACTGAGGTCAAAAAGGCACAAAAAATGAGTGGAACAGAGGGTGGAATGGGACAAAAAACGAGTAAAACAGAGGGCAGAAAGGCACAAAAAACAATAGCCACAGAGGGCAGAAGGGCACTAAAAACGAGGGGGAAACGAGTTGAACAGAGGGCAGAAAAGCACAAAAAACGAGTGGAACAGAGGGCAGAAAGGCAAAAAAATGAGGGAAAAATGAGTGGAACAGAGGGCAGAAGGGTACAAAAAAAACGAGTGGAACAGAGGGCAGAAGGGCACAAACAATGAGGGAAAAATGAGTGGAACAGATGTCAGAAAGGCACAAAAATCTAGTGGAACAGAGGGCAGAAGGGCACAAAACAGAGGGCAGAGGGCACAAAAAACAAGTGGAAGAGAGGGCAGAAAGGCACAAAAATAAAGTCAAACAGAGGGCAAAAGGACACAAAAAACAAGGGGAGCAGAGGGAAGAAAGGCACAAAAATCTAGTGGAAAAGAGGGCTGAAGGGAACAAAAAACGAGTGGAACAGAGGGCAGAAAGGCACAAAAAACGAGTAGAACAGAGGGCAGAAGGGCTCAAAAAAATTAGTGGAACAGAGGGCAGAAGGGCACAAAAAATGAGTGGAACAGAGGGCAGAAAGGCACAAAAAACGAGTGGAACAGAGGGCAGAAGGGCACAAAAAACCGAGTGGAACAGAGGGCAGAAGGGCATAAAAAATGAGTGGAACAGAGGGCAGAAAGGCACAAAAAGTGTGGAACAGAGGGCAGAAGGACACAAAAAATGAGGGGAAAATGAAGTGGAACAGAGAGCAGAAAGCACAAGAAATGAGTGGAACAGAGGGCAGAAGGGCACGAAAAATGAGGGAAACATGAGTAGAACAGAGGGAAGAAAGGCACAAAAAATGAGGGGAAAAACGAGTGGCACAGAGGGCAGAAATGCACAAAAAATGAGGGGAAAATGAGTGGAACAGAGGGCAGAAGGACACAAAAAACGACGGGAAAACAAAGTGGAACAAAGGGCAGAAAGGCACAAGAAACAAGTGGAATAGAGGGCAGAAGGGCACAAAAAGCAAGGGAAAAAAATGAGTGGAACAGAAGGCAGAAAGGCACAAAAAACGAGTAGAACAAAGGGCAGAAGGGCACATAAAACAAGTGGAACAGAGGGCAGAAAGGCACAAAAACAAATCGAACAGAGGGCTGAAGGACACACAAAACAAGGGGAACAGAGGGCAGAAAAGCACAAAAAACTAGTGGAACAGAGTGCTGAAGGGAACAACAATTGAGTGGAACAGAGGGCAGAAAGGCACAAAACGAGTTGAACAGAGGGCAGAAGGGCACAAAAAATGAGTAGAACAGAGGGCGGAAAGGCACAATAAAATGAGTGGAACAGAGGGCAGAAAGGCACACAAAATTAGTGGAACAGAGGGCGGAAAGGCACAAAAAATGAGTGTAACAGAGGGCAGAAGGGCACAAAAAACCGAGTGGAACAGAGGGCAGAAGGGCACAAAAAAAGAGTGGAACAGAGGGCAGAAAGGCACAAAAAAGTGTGGAACAGAGGGCAGAAGGACACAAAAAACGAGGGGAAAACGAAGTGGAACAGAGAGCAGAAAGCACAAGAAACGAGTGGAACAGAGGGCAGAAGGGCATGAAAAATTAGGGAAAAACGAGTGGAACAGAGGGAAGAAAGGCACAACAAATGAGGGGAAAAACGATTGGCACAGAGGGCAGAAAGGCACAAAAAATGAGGGGAAAATGAGTGGAACAAAGGTCAGAAAGGCACAAAAAAACGAGTGGAACAGAGGGCAGAAGGGCACAAAAAACGAGGGGAAAATAAAGTGTAACAGAGGTCAGAAAGGCACAAAAAATGAGTGGAACAGGAGGTAGAATTGGACAAAAAACGAGTAAAACAGAGGGCAGAAGGCACAAAAAACAATTGCCACGGAGGGCAGAAAGGCACTAAAAACGAGGGGGAAACGAGTTGAACAGAGGGCAGAAAAGCAAAAAAAACGAGTGGAACAGAGGGCAGAAAGGCACGAAAAATGAGTGGAACAGAGGGCAGAAAGGCACAAAAAGTGTGGAACAGAGGGCAGAAGGACACAAAAAATGAGGGGAAAATGAAGTGGAACAGAGAGCAGAAAGCACAAGAAATGAGTGGAACAGAGGGCAGAAGGGCACAAAAAATGAGGGAAAAACGAGTGGAACAGAGGGAAGAAAGGCACAAAAAATTAGGGGAAAAACGAGTGGCACAGAGGGCAGAAATGCACAAAAAATGAGGGGAAAATGAGTGGAACAGAGGGCAGAAGGACACAAAAAACGAGGGGAAAACAAAGTGGGACAGAGGACAGAAAGGCACAAGAAACAAGTGGAATAGAGGGCAGAAGGGCACAAAAAGCAAGGGAAAAAAGGAGGGGAACAGAGGGCAGAAAGGCACAAAAACTAGTGGAACAGAGGGCTTAAGGGAACAAAAAACGAGTGGAACAGAGGGCAGAAAGGCACAAAAAACGAGTAGAACAGATGGCAGAAGACCACTAAAAAATTAGTGGTACAGAGGGAAGTAGGGCACAAAAATGAGTGGAACAGAGGGCAGAAAGGCACAATAAACGAGTGGAACAGAGGGCAGAAGGGCACAAAAAACCGAGTGGAACAGAGGGCAGAAGGGCATAAAAAACAGAGTGGAACAGAGGGCAGAAAGGCACAAAAAAGTGTGGAACAGAGGGCAGAAGCACATAAAAAATGAGGGGAAAAAGAAGTGGAACAGAGGACAGAAAGGCAGAAGAAATGAGTGGAATAGAGGGCAGAAGGGCACAAAAAATGAGGGAAAACAAGTGGAACAGAGGGCAGAAATGCACAAAAAAACGAGTGGAACAGAGGGCAGAAGGGCACAAAAAACAAGTGGAACAGAGGGGGGAAAGGCACAAAAAATGAGTGGAACAGAGGGCAGGGCACAAAAAACGAGTGGAAGAGAGGGCAGAAAGGCACAAAAAATGAGTAGAACAGAGGGCAGAAGGGCACAAAAAACGAGGGGAACAAAGAGCAGAAAGGCATGAAAAATGAGTAGAACAGAGGGCAGAAGGACACAAAAAACAAGTGGAATAGAGGGAAGAACTGCACAAAAGATGAGGGAAAAACAAGTGGAACAGAGGGCAGAAAGGCACAAAAAAACGAGTGGAACAGAGGGCAGAAGGGCACAAAAAAGAGTGGAACAGAGGGCAGAAAGGCACAAAAAATGAGTAGAACAGAGGGCAGAAGGGCACAAAAAACAAGTGGAACAGAAGGCAGAAAGGCACAAAAAAAGTCGAACAGAGGGCAGAAGGACACAAATAACAAGGGGAACAGAGGGCAGAAAGGCACAAAAATCTAGTGAAACAGAGGGCTGAAGGGAACAAAAAATGAGTGGAACAGAGGGCAGAAAGGCACAAAAAACGAGTAGAAGAGAGGGCAGAAGGGCACAAAAAAATTAGTGGAACAGAGGGCAGAATGGCACAAAAGATGAGTGGAACAGAGGGCGGAAAGTCACAAAAACGAGTGGAACAGAGGGCAGAAGTGCACAAAAAACTGAGTGGAACAGAGGGCTGAAGGGCACCAAAAACGAGTAGAACAGAGGGCAGAAAGGCACAAAAAAGTGTGGAACAGAGGGCAGAAGGACACAAAAAACGAGGGGAAAATTAAATGGAACAGAGACCATAAAGCACAAGAAACGAGTGGAAGAGAGGGCAGAAGGGCACGAAAAATGAGGGGAAAATGAGTGGAACAGAGGGAAGAAAGGCACAAAAAAATGAGGGGAAAAACGAGTGGCACAGCGGGCAGAAAGGCACAAAAAATAAGGGGACAATGAGTGGAACAGAGGGCAGAAGGACACAAAAAGCGAGAGGAAAACGAAGTGGAACAGAGGGCAGAAAGGCACAAGAAACGAGTGGAATAGAGGGCAGAAGGGCACAAAAAGCAAGGGAAAAATGAGTGGAACAGAGGGCACAAAAACAAGTGGAACGGAGGGCAGAAAGGCACATAACACAAGTAGAACAGAGGGCAGAAGACACAAAAAATGAGGGCAACAGAGGGCAGTAAGGCACAAAAAACTAGTGGAACAGAGGGAAGAAGGGCACAAAAAACAAGTGAAACAGAGGGCATGAGGGCACAAAAAATGAGTGGAAAAGAGGGCAGAAGCACATAAAAAACTAGGGGAAAATGAAGTGGAATATTGCGCAGAAGGGCACAAAAAGTGAGGGAAAAACAAGTGGAAGAGAGGGCAGAAAGGCACAAAAAAACGAGTGGAAAAGAGGGCTGAAGGGCACAAACATGAGGGAAAAATTAGTGGAACAGAGGGCAGAAAGGCACAAAAAACCAGTAGAACAGATGGCAGAAGGGCACAAAAAATGAGGGGAAATGAGTGGAACAGATGTCAGAAAGGCACAAAAAACGTGTGGAGCAGAGGGCAGAAGGGCACAAATAAATGAGTAGAACAGAGGGCAGAAGGGCACAAAAACAAGTGGAACAGAGGGCAGAAGGACACAAAAAATGAGGGGAAAACTAAGTGGAACAGAGGGCCGAGAAACGAGTGGAATAGAGGGCAGAAGGGCACAAAAGATGAGGGAAAAACGAGTGGAACAGAGGGCAGAAAGGCACAAAAAAATGAGTGGAACAGAGGTTAGAAGGGCACAAAAAACAAGTGAAACAGAGGGCAGAAGGGCACAAAAAACAAGTGAAACAGAGGGCAGAAGGGCACAAAAAACAAGTGGAACAGAGGGCAGAATGGCATAAAAAATGAGTGGAACAGAGGGCAGAAGGACACAAAAACGAGTGGAAGAGAGGGCAGAAGGGCACAAAAAGCGAGTGGAACAGAGGGCAGAAAGGCACAAAAAATTAGTAAAACAGAGGGAAGAAAGGCACAAAAACGAGTGGAACAGGGGGCTGAAGGGAACAAAAAACGAGTGGAACAGAGGGCAGAAAGGCACAAAAAATTAGGAGAACAGAGGGCAGAAGGGGACAAAAAAAATAGTGGAACAGAGGGCAGAAGGGCACAAAAAATGAGTGGAACAGAGGGCGGAAAGGCACAAAAAACGAGTGGAACAGGGGGCAGAAGGGCACAAAAAAACGAGTGGAACAGAGGGCAGGGCACAAAAAACCAGTGGAACAGAGGGCAAAAAGGCACAAAAAAATGTGGAACAGAGGGCAGAAGGACACAAAAAACAAGGGGGGAAAATGAAGTGGAACAGAGGTCAGAAAGGCACAAAAAATGAGTGGAACAGAGGGCAGAAAGGCACAAAAAACAATTGCAACAGAGGGCAGAAGGGCACTAAAAACGAGGGGGAAACAAGTTCAATAGAAGGCAGAAAAGCACAAAAAACAAGACGAACAGAGGGCAGAAAGGCACAAAAAACTAGGGAAAAACGAGTGGAACAGAGGGCAGAAAGGCTCCAAAAATTAGTGGAACAGAGGGCAGAAAGACACAAAAAATTAGGGGAAAATGAGCGGAACAGAAGGCAAAAGGGGCACAAAAATGAGGGAAAAGCGAGTGGCACAGAGGTCAGTCAGGCAAAAAAAACGAGTAGAACAGAGGGCAGAAAGGCACAAAAAACAAGGGAAAAATGAGTGGAACAGAGGGCAGAAGGGCACAATAAAATGAGTGGAACAGAGGGCAGAAGGGCACAAAAAATGAGGGGAAATGAGTGGAACAGATGTCAGAAAGGCACAAAAAACGAGTGGAACAGAGGGCAGAAGGGGACAAAAAATGAGGTGGACCGAGTGGAACAGATGTCAGAAAGGCACAAAAAACTAGTGGAACAGAGGGCAGAAGGGCACAAAAAAACAAGTGAAACAGAGGGCAGAAGGGCACAAAAAATGAGTGGAACAGAGGGCAGAAGCACATAAAAAACGAGGGGAAAATTAAGTAGAACAGAGGACAGAAAGGCAGAAGAAACGAGTGGAATAGACGGCAGAAGGGCACAAAAATGAGGGAAAAACAAGTGGAACAGAGGGCAGAAAGGCACAAAAAAACAAGTGGAACAGAGGGCAGAAGGGCACAAAAAACAAGGGGAACAGAGGGCAGAAAGGCATGAAAAATGAGTGGAACAGAGGGAAGAAGGGCACAAAAAATAAGTGGAACAGAGGGCAGAAAGGCACAAATAACGAGTAGAACAGAGGGCAGAAGGCACAAAAAACGAGTGGAACAGAGGGCAGAAGGACACAAAAAATGAGGGGAAAACTAAGTGGAACAGAGGGCAGAAAGGCACAGGAAACAAGTGAAACAGAGGGCTGAAGGGCACAAAAATAAGGGAAAAATGAGTGGAACAGAGGGCAGAAAGGCACAAAAAACCAGTGGAACAGAGGGCAGAAGGGCACAAAAAATGAGGGGAAATGAGCGGAACAGATGTCAGAAAAGCACAAAGAACGAGTGGGAATGCGGGCAGAAGGGTACAAAAAATGATGGGAAACAAGTGGAACAGAAGTCAGAAATGCACAAAAAACGAGTGGAGCAGAGGGCAGAAGGGCACAAATAATTGAGTGGAACAGAGGGCAGAATGGCACAAAAACAAGTGGAACAGAGGGCAGAAGGACACAAAACATGAAGGGAAAACGAAGTGGGACAGAGGGCAGAAAGGCACAAGAAACAAGTGGAATAGAGGGCAGAAGGGCACAAAAACAAGGGAAAAAGGAGTGGAACAGAGGGCAGAAAGGCACAAAAAAAGGTGTGGAACAGACGGCAGAAGGGTACAAAAAACGAGTGGAACAGAGGGCAGAAGGGCACAAAAAACGAGTGGAACAGAGGCAGAGGGTGGAAAGGCACAATAAATGAGTGGAACAGTGGGCAGAAGGGCACAAAAAACGAGTGGAACAGAGGGCAGAAGGGCATAAAAAATGAAGGGGAAAACAAAGTGGAACAGAGGGCAGAAAGCACATGAAACAAGTGGAACAGAGGACAGAAGGGCACAAAAACAAGGGAAAAACGAGTGGCACTGAGGGCAGAAAGGCACAAAAAATGAGAGAAAAACGAGTGGCACAGAGGGCAGAAAGGCACAAAAAATGAGGGGAAAACGAGTGGAACAGATGTCAGGAAGGCGCAAAAAACGAGTGGAACAGAGGGCAGAAGGGCACAAAAAATGAGGGGAAAACAAAGTGGAACAGAGGGCAGAAGGGCACAAAAAACAAGGGAAAAACGAGTGGAACAGAAGGTAAAATGGGACAAAAAACGAGTGAAACAGGGGGCAGAAAGGCACAAAAAATGATTGGAACAGAGGGCAGAAGGGCACAGAAAACGAGGGGAAATGAGTTGAACAGAGGGCAGAAAAACACAAAAAACGAGTGGAATAGAGGGCAGAAAGGCACAAAAAACGAGGGAAAAACGAGTGGAACAGAAGGCAAAAGGGGCACAAAAACGAGGAACAAATGAGAGGCACAGAGGGCAGTCAGGCACAAAAAGCTAATGGCAAAGAGGCAAAATACTGAATACAGAAATATAGGGGCAGCTAAGAACAGAAGGCAGAGAGGCACGAGGACAGCAAGAGGAACAGAGGGAAGAAAAAAGGGCACGGACCACGTACAGGCAGCGGGGGAAGACAGACAACAGCAGTCACAGACACAACAATGAAAATACAGGCAATACAATAAAAGCAATAAAACGATGAAAGGCACATGTGTATAGGTTACCGTTACGTGGCAGGCAGGTAAAAATAGATGCAGCCAGGATCAGCAGTAGGATTTTCGTGCTGCTGTCTGATTGCTCACTTTCCACAAGCTCTTGGGTACCACTAAATAATTCACTGCTGTATGCATACATGTCCATGCCAATAGAAATTGCCTCTGCTCCAAAAGGCATTTTTAAAAAGAAATGTAAATTGTACAAATTGCTTAGGGGTCCCTGGCTTCCAGTAGTGATTCAGTGGGCATCCTCTGGAGTCTAAAGTTTGGGAACCACTGCACTAGATGAAAGCATGCATTGAGGTATTCTTGTCTGTACCCGAGGTAGATGACAGCTTTTCAACTTGAGTTGGCAGCATGTGATCATCAGAATACTGGCGAAAAGAGAAAAATCAGATCAGAACTGGGGTAACATTATAGTGTGCTCAACGCCCAATTTGAACAGCAAGTCTATAACGCAGACTACTAGATGAGTGATGCCGTTCATTGGCTCAGATGATATCTTCAGTGGCTCTGCTCCACGTATTATAACCCCCTTCATTTTGAATTTTGTGTTATCATTTCTTTTAGTTTAATGCTAAGCTCATAGATATATTAAAGAATTTCGTAAAAGGAAATTGTGTCTTACCTTCAGGGTCTTTATATATAATGGGTAGGGTGGTTCATGGCGCTAGAGGATAATTAACTGCAAGAATCTGTTTGACCCCATGATCACAAGTTTAGGAACACAGCACACAGCATTTATCCTTGTAGCGATTCATAAAATAAGTACCATTGAATTGGTTCTCACTAAACATCTGTTATTGATAAGTTAAGGTGTGATGCTACAAACACATATATTTTGGTATGTTTGAGTGCTGCCTCAAGGACATGTAAAAGTTGCAAACACCTAATCATAATATTCTAGGTCAATGCCAAATGAGAACTCGATTGCCTAAGAGTGCACCAGTGAGATAATCTAAAATCGACTTCTTGGCAGTCAGTCAGTTGCTGTTTAAGCCTATTTTCATGACGTTGCCGTCAACTTTTTTCCAGATATACTTGTTGGAGATATTGAGCACAGGTGATTTCCAATTCAAATCAGAGCACTGTATTGGGCCGTTTGACTACTGAGGAGAGATTGGCTTGAGCATTTTTTTAGAATGGGATGTACAGGATCCCTGTTTTCTATTCTCCTCATAACCCAGAAGTTGGATGTTGTGCAAACCAGGTGCCACCTAAATTTCCTGTACTATTCCACGTGCAAGTGCTGTCTTATTTACACGGATAATGTCAGCTTATGCCCACTCAGCATCATCAAATATCATTGTAATGAATCAAAATCCGTAAACTGACATCTTGTCATGAAGCTGTGTACCAAATTTGTGGTGTAAGAAGGTTCATCATTGTGTCTTTATTTGATTTTTTATCTCTCTTTAGCAATTTAAAATTAAAACTTCAGCCCCATGTGCATAGATGACAGGACATGCCTTTTCTTCCAATACCATCCCTGTTAAGTTATCTGCAACTAGATTACATGCTTGCACGCACAACTGTCAAAGGAATGTTAAGTCACATGAATTAATATAAAAAAATTAATATTACATTTTGGTTATTTCAAACTCTTGCAACAGAATAACTATTGTCCAACTTGATTAAAATGCTATAAATATTCAACTCATGCAGGCTGGAAATCCTTCAAAAACTTCGAAGTTAAAGTGGACTACGAGTTCACTTGCCTGCCCTTTCACCCATTCTTACTAGGCCTAGATGTAATTTTATATAATTAAGCCTCAAATTGTGAGTGAGTTCAGCTGTGGTCCATACAGGTAACAGCGGTGGGGCCGGGTAAGGTGGAATTTCGAGAGACGATGCAGAGGAAAGATTAAATAAATAATTAATTTTCCCTCAGCATCGTCCCTCGAAATCGCCCCTTACCCGGCCCCACCACCACACCACTGTTCCCTGCATGGAGCATGGCTGAGGGAGTTTAATTATGAGGTATTAATCCTGGGATTAGCCCTAAAACACACAGGTGAAGGTCCATTAGACAATTTAAAAGCAGAAAGGCTGAGGGTCCCTAGCAATCAGTGCAACCAGTGCGGTAAGAATGAGATTAGCAGCCCACGATTTGCATGAAATATGAAAACTATCCACACAATCCACACAAAATCATCTTGTGTTTTTGCACAAATAAAAATGGAAGGGGAATATTTATGAGTCACTTGCGCTGCTGTAGCATCACTTCTTGTGCCACTCTGTGCAAGGGAGGCAAAGGAGGCATTACATGGGCATTGCAGTGGGTGTTTCCATGGTTTTTGATGCTTTACCATATTTACAAAGACTTGTAAACCTGGCAACCGTTTGAACTCTTTCGCCTTATAAGGTGAAGCATAAAAAGCAGAAATATCCTTATTTTGCCTGGGTTTTTTGTACTCTTTCTATGTGTGCTGCATTCTACAGTACACATTAAAAGACGAAAACCCTCTATGAGTTGTTTTAGTTTAGAAGGGTGCACCTACGTGCACAAAAACTATCCTGCCGGCAACACAGGCACTCTTGCACCATGGTGCAAGGGTGCCTGCTTTTGCACTAGGCTTTCAAAATGGCAACAGTGCAGGGGGAAAGGACAAAAATGGACCATACTGGGGAAATGTGGTATATTTCTGCCCTTTCATTGTGGCGCAGGGCAGTGCAGCAAGGGATCATGATGCACTGCACTGCACCTCCAATCCCATAAATATGCCCTGAAATATATATAATTTGCACTTTTAAAATAAAAAAATAATGTATTATATATTATTGCCAAAAGTTTGAGTACTATATATTATTGGTGTGTGCTTTTCTACATTTTCTGATATAATTCAGTTAGATTTTAGAAAGACATTTGGCAGAGACACTCAAAATATATTCTAGGAATAAGATTAGTAATGGACCGGGACCGTGGCTTGACCATGGACCAAGATGACTGCATTCTAGCAGAGCACTCGACTGAACCCTAACATCCGCAATTAATTGAGGACCCGGAGGGCCACCAAAGTTCAAAAGAACCCGGGCTGAGGGTAGAAGAGGCCCCACTCCCTATAAGGTCTTGACAGAGGGGAGACACGTCG
Source organism: Lissotriton vulgaris (assembly GCF_964263255.1). NCBI lineage: Eukaryota > Metazoa > Chordata > Amphibia > Caudata > Salamandridae > Lissotriton > Lissotriton vulgaris. Next base: position 14,429 of record NW_028252648.1, on the reverse strand, counting down.
TCCGTGACACCCAAGATATTTCTGTTTGCAGAGGGAAGCCCATACACTAGGCTGTGTGATCAGAACTGAATGGGACTATCGCAACAGAGCCAAGAGGGTCAGAGGGAGGACCTCAGGAACTGAAGGTGTAGCAGGTGACCGGCAGAGGATAGGTGGAGGCCTACCCATGGCGACAGGGACTGGAGGGACATCCCAGCCTACCAAGGAACAGTTGACCCATCGCAGAGCGGCTGTCCCTTGGCTGGTGGAGACATTGAAGACACACTCATGGGGCCCGAGGTGGAACCTGGTATCTGGCGAGTGTCCGGCCGGCCAGAATGCTTTCATGGCTGGTATTTATCCAACGGAGTCCTCGGGATGAAAGGCCCACCAGGGAAGAAGTTGCTGAGGCAAAGGGGAATGTGCGGGCCTAAGAGGGGCTCATATGGCAGGAGACAGGGCCCGACAGTGAAGGACATCCTGCAGCGGGTGTGACCCAAGGGGCAGCCTAGCCCCTGGAGCAGAGTGAGGCCTGTTACTGCAGTGACCCTGGCAAGTGGGCCCAATGCGAGGTGAAGAGAGGGGCCTCGCTCTGTGGCCCAAGGTGAAGCCTGAGATCAAACGTGAATGGAGAAGCTAACACAGGTCTAAGGGTGAGGCTGTATGGCTCAGGGGAGGCCCTGAGGAAAGCTGTAGATGTGATAGGCCTACCATGCTGGCAGAATTGTGACACCATTCTCCAGTGTTTGAGACCATCATAATCATAGAGAATCCAGTAGTGGGGTGAACCAGGGGTTTGGGGCCCCCCTCCCTGTCCCTCTGCCTCTCTGATGGTAGACGGCCCCTTGCATGCCTCCCCACCACCAAATGCTACATTAGTGGGGCCCCACCCCATGGCTAAAACACAATAGTGCACAATGGTAAAACCAAAAGGGCCAGGCCCTCCCCAAACGAATACAATGGACAATTATGCTGTCCCTCCCAGCTCGTTTTTGAGTCGAGGCCGATGGAAAGACTCGCTTCTTCGATCTACCAGAGGCGGCATATGATTGGTTGGACGAGTGGAAGATGTCGACGAAGAGGTACTACAGTGATCATTGAGGTGGACAGCCACACTCCACCAGTAAGACTCTTAATAACTCCTAGCTGCCTGTCCATCCCATAAATTGACTGTCACTAATAGCCTTTACGCCTGGGGCTTCGAAGTGTAAGCTTGTGCACTGAAGCAATTGATAGATAATAATTCGACTCAGTTAGACTAGAAGCACCTGTATTTTGCAACAGTGGGTATGGGGGTCGACAGGGCACTTAGGCCTCCCCCCAGTATCTTCTTTTAGTAAGTTATTGGGCTAAAGGCATTGTCCATTAGGGGGAGCAGGCTGGGGGGTTGTTGGGAGGGGTTCTTTTTATTTGTTTGTAATTTTTTGATTTGTCTCAATGGTACAGTCCCTGGTTATTGCAAAAGTTATTACACTCCACTTAGATATCAATGGGTGTACAGCGGAACAATGAAATCAAAATCTTAAGTTGGAATGTTAACGGACTAGGGGACAAGATTAAGAGATATAGCTATAGGTATTGCAACATGTCAAGAGATTGGCGCCAGACATTGTGTTGCTTCAGGAAATTCACTTGGTTGGTAACACATGCAAGGCTATGCATAGGTGGGCTTTCTCAGTGGTTGCACACACGGGTTGTACATCTAATTCAAGGGGTGTAGGCATCCTGCAAAAAAGATCATTCCCCCTATCAGTCACGTCCATCTGGATTGATGACTTTGGCAAATATGTCGGGATCACAGGCACTTGGGAGGGTCGAAACATTACCTTTATGTCAGTATACGCACCACCAGGCCTACAAGCCATGACATTTTACTGACCTCAGCAATATACTGCTGGCACTACCTGATGGTCATCTAGTGCTTGGCGGAGACTTTAACTCAGTACTCTCTAGCTTGCTGGGCAGACACCCCCCTCGCACATTACCCCACACTCCACACTCTTTTTCCAGTTTCTTGGAAGCAATGGGGTTAGTGGATGGATGGAGAACATATAACCCGGACACAATTCAACACACCTTTCACCCTGGAGCACATAATAGCCTTTCCCGTCTGGACTAAATAATTGTCTCTGCTCCGCAGGTCATGAATTTTCATGAAAGTCGTCATCTTGCTAGAGGTATTTCTGATCATTCTCCACTATGGGGCCACATAGTCCTAGACCAAACACAAGTAGGACGAGTTGCCCCCATCAATCTATGGTACCTAAAAAATCCCAAAATACGCAAAGACCTAATCAAATCCATAGACAACTACTTCTTGGAGAACGAACACACCGTTGACTCTCCACAGACTCTGTGGGAAGCCTTTAAAACAGTTCTCCGGGGTCAGGCCCTCGCCCTAATAGTGGGATCCAAAAAAGAGAAAATAAAAGACATATCTGACGCGGAACAAGAGATCTATTGTCTTAAACAGGACATAGGTTCTGACATCACTCCTGAAGCCCTCCACACACTCCGTCTACATAAGGATGAATACCGAGCGCTAGTTACTGACCATGCCAAAACAATGGGACAAGACAGACTGGGTCGGATCTACGACTGGTGAGACAAGGCTGGAAAACTAATCGCCTGGCTCGATAAAAAGGAGCACGCTAGTAGGCACGTCCCGGAGCTCAGGGACACCGACATGTCTCCTATAACAGACCCCCAAGACATAGTTAACCAGTTTGCAGAGCACTTCCATAATGTTTACAGCCGGGTGGCACCATACACTGAGGACGACTCGTCGGATGTCCTGAGAGACATTTCCCTTCCCACGCTCTCTGACGCTGGCCGAGTATTTATGGACAGTGACTTCACCGCTGACGAAATAGCGCTCACAATATGAGTGCTACATCTGGGCAAGGCCCTGGGCCCAAACGGTATGCCAATCAAACTCCACAACCTCCGACCAGATAAATTGGCCCCATACCTAAAAGCTATGTACGAGGACAGCCTTGAACAGGGATCGCTGCCCCTAGTTCAGAGAATTGCAACCATTGTCACAATCTACTAGAAAGGGAAAACCAAAACAAACTGCGCCTCCTACCACCCTATTTCACTGTTGAATGCAGAACCTAAAATCCTCGCTAAAGTACTCGCTAATAGGTTGATCAAAGTAATTGGGGACCTAATACACCCTGATCAATCAGGATTTATGCCACAAAGAAACACTGCTTTAAATCTACGCAGAGTTCACAGGGTTCTGGGTAGGGCACCGACCATATGAGAAGAGGCAATCATAGTCTCTCTGGATGCCACTATGGAATTTGATACAATTGAATGGTCTTATCTATTGGCTGTGCTCACAAAACTGGGATTTGGGCCAGGATTTAGCAGATGGGTGCATCTGTTATATAGTGAACCTATGGCTCAAGTAGTTATTAATAACAAGAAATCAGAGGTCTTCTTACTCAGCCGAGGGACTCGTCAGGGATGTCCGCTCTCTCCCTTAATTATTTGCACTGGCTCTTGAGCCCCTTGCAGCACGGATCCGAAGAGATCCAGTAATTGGTAGAATGCGATGGTCTCCAGACTGGGAGGACCGTATTTCTTTATACGCTGATGATATCCTTTTGTATCTCACATCCCTCAAGAGATCCCTGATCGCTGTTTTTGATATCCTAGACATTTATTGCAGATATTCCGAGTTTCGTATCAATTGGCAAAAATCTCTCCTATATGTCCTCTACGGAGGTCCGCCTCTACTACCCCAAAGCTGCCCGATACCGATAGTCACAGAAGGCTTCAAGTACCTGGGTATATTCATCTCCCTGTATCACTCCCTTTGACATGCCTGTAACCTTGTACCCCCACTGCAAAGGCTCAGACGAGACATCGCGAATTGGAAGTCATTCCCTCTTTCGTTGTTGGGCAAGGCGACCCTTTTTAAAATGATGTCCCTGCCCTGCTTCCCATGCGCATTACAAAACCCAGCTGACCCTGTCCCAAACTCGTATTTAAAAGAAATAGAAGGGCTCCAGCTGGACCTTCTATGGGATGGTAAACCGCGTATTGCTTTACAAAAACTCACGCTCAATTGGTATGAAGGAGGGATACGATTACCCAATATTAAAAAATATTACTGGGCTGCGCACCTTGCAGCCATAAACCACAGTACATACGGCCGCCCTGACGACCCGGGGTTCAACATGGATCAATGGCTTCTCCTAAACGGGGCTTACAGTCGAGCACTATACTGCATCCCGGGCCGGTATCCACTTATGGTCCTACCAGCCATGCAGTTAAAATCTGGCATTCAGCGACCAAGTCACTCGATTGGGACCATAAGCTAACTCTTGCTACACCCCTGTGGGATTCACAGGACTTAGGAGACCTGTTGAACTCAAAGGGCTTTGACAAATGGGAACTAATAGGTATATCACATATTAAAGACCTTTGGGACACAGGGGGCGTGAAGCCCTTCGACACCCTCCAGTGTAAATATGAATTAGCAGACTCTGAGCTTTTCCGATATCTGCAAGTCCGACACTCACTACAATCAGTGTTGCCCCGCAACTCCACTCAGATTCATTCCCTCTGGAAGACAGACTACTCGATGGCCATCTACCTGAAAAAGCCATCTCCTTCACCTATCAAAAACTCATTATTAATATGGAAGACCCTCTGCGTTCACTATGAGAAAAGTGGGCAGGAGGTGGTATTGAATTAGACCACGAACACTGGCAAATAGCAGTCTCCTCCCCCAAAACTGTTGCAATTCCAGCACATCTTCGCTTAGTGCAACTGAAGATCCTGCACAGAATTTACCTTACAGGTCCCCAATTGATACACAATGGTGGGCCAGCGGATGGGTCTTGCAGGCGGGGGGATGCACCCACATGGGCACATTCACACACATACTATGGCACTGTGAGCCAATCCAGGAATACTGGCGGAAGATACACAAAGTAATGGGTGAAACATTGGGGGTCAAGATTATACCAGAAGCACGCAGATGCCTCCTTAACATCTGGGAGCCCACTGACCTTACCACTCACCCTAGACACTGGGTCACACTCAGCTACATGATTGCCAAAAGGAACATTGCTCAACTCTGGGGGGCCTTGCATGCACCCACAATCACAGACTAGAAAAAAAACCTTGATTGGAGTATGCTGACGGTATACATGACCTGAGGCTGCCCCCGAAAATGATCCAAGATATGGGACCCCTGGAATGAATACTGTGGCAATATTTGTGTTCCACCCCATAATTTTGACTGTGATAATGCCCCATCTCCGTGATTTCCAATTAGTTATCCTACTGTATCTGTATAAGTAATTGGTTCCACTGTAATTAAATCTATTGTTTTTGCAGAACTGTACCTCTAGTCAAATTTGTTAACAAAAAGATTTATAAAACAAATTATGCTATCCCTAGGGCTAATAAGACTTTGGAAGGGGAGGTAGAGGCAGAACCTTCCCTAACAGCCATCATGGCGGCAATAAGGGATGTGAAAGGTGCATTGGAACTGAAAATAGATTCCCTGTTGGTAGATGTGACACTAATTAGAGCGGACCTCTCAAAACTAAGAGAGAAGGTCACCATGGCCAAAACTAATATCACCCAGCTACAGGCCAGCACAAAGTGCCTAGAATCTGAGATGCTCACAAAGACACAGCAAGCTACACACCTAGCTGCAAGAGTGGAGGATTAGGAGGGAAGGGTGAGAAGAAATACCAACTGCATAGTTTGTGTCCCAGAGGGGGCGGAGGGCTCCAGTTTGTAACTCTTCATAGAAGATCCTACGTAGGTTGCTCGGGGTCCTGCATGTCACTGGGTCAGATCCTTTACCGCCTTCAGCGCTCTTGTCCTTAGTTGCCAGGAAGGTGTTTGATAACGTAAAATGGAATTTAATATACATTTTAATAAAATATAACAAATATACACGCAAACATGATAATGTATACATATATATTTACTTTAAAACAATTAATAACATATTATTTTTAATTTATGATAAAAGTTTAAAATAATATAAAAAATAAAACTATATATTAAAGATTTAAAATATAAAAAACAGAAATCTATAATAAAATAAACATTCAACTATTAAAAAAAGCCTGCGGCGCTGTCCCTCGGCAACACTGTGGTGAAGTTGGCCGTAGGGCCTTATAGTTTGTGGTAAGGAGAAGAAGACAAAAGAGGCCCCCCCGTCATCTTGAGACCCTTGGGTCACCGGATCCAACATATGCTCACCTGGTGCCATGGGCAAAGATAAGATGGGTGCCGCCGGCACTAAACAGAGTACCCTTGACCAGTATAACACAACCCATGTTGGTCAAACATTGAAATGAAAAGTTCCTTGGATCCCAGTGCTGGATAGTATTGCCCAAATTAGTGCACAAAATAGTTTTGGAGAAGATTTGCTCGAGGCTCGGGACCGCATAAGCCTCAAAAATAATTCATTCAAACAGTTTTTTGAGTAAGTACTCCTCCATTTATTTTCGGGAAAAGCAAAGGAAGAAGAAAAAGTTCAAATCCTTTTTTGGAGTAATTTTTTGTGTTTATTTTCAAGGCATCTTCTTTAAAAAGAATCCGATTTATTCAAAATCTCAATAAGACAAAAGATGTCAGCCGACACGTGTTTTGCAGGTTTACGTCAAGTCGACCTGGGCTTTTTCAAGGCTTCGGGTATAATATATATGTATAACATGTAGATTAGTAAATATTCTCAAACAGGACGTGGCAGTTCAGGTTTCAACATTTTCTCAAGCTGAATGTTATTTTATTTCGGCGAGTCAGGAGTGCATGGTCCCGGGCTGAATCCCGTCTCCTTACTTTAGCGCTAGGCATTGTGAACCGGTTGTATTTTCTACAGGTTGGTGCTGCTGGTGGAGATGTAGGGGGCCTTGACCGGACAATGGGACACTCTTGGCGGTAGTCACCGAGGTAGGAAACATACTTGATGCCAAAATTGGCGCTGTGGGATCTGAAATTTCCTCCTTGAGACAAGATCTCCGAAAGACTGTGGATCACCTTACTGAAGGGAAGACATGCGTGTCCACAGTCGAGGGTAATGTAACTACTTTACCGAAAAAAGTTAAGAAAGTCACAGTGATGTCACAGGAGTTGGCCTCCAGGGAAAAAGACGCAAAAGGCTGCACGAGACAAAATAACTTGTGCTTTATTGGTTTCCTGGAGGGCTGTGAAGGCTCATCCATGTCTCATTTTCACACCCAATGGCTGGGGGCCTTCTGCCTTTTGATAAACTATCCTCATGCTTCGTTGTGGAGAGGGCACATTGTGCATTAAGCAAAAAGCCACTCCCAGGTGAAAGCCAAAGACCAGTTATTGCAAATTTTCTGAATTATGTCGACCAAGACTCTATTCTGCAGTTCGCCAAGACCCATAAAGACAAACTCCTGCATGATTCCAGGCCCATAATCATATTCCCGGAATATACTCGTCTAGTACAACAGCAGCGCCAATCTTTTATGGCAGCAAACCGTCGATTACGGGAACTTCATATACAATACATGTTGTTGTACCCGGCCCATATGCGGGTTATTTACAACCCTAAATCCCACTTCTTTGACTTGCCAGAGGCTGCCCTCGTGTGGACGGATGAGCGTACACACCCGAAGTCACACGGGAATCAGACTCATCCCAGAGCTCGCAACAGAATAGGCCAAAGAGAAGTAAATCTAAAAGACATTATAGATCTGGATCTACTAGGCACTCCTCTGACCCAGAAGAAGCATCCTAACTTAAACAGGGGGCACTGTTCCCCTGCAATTGGGTCACGGATCTTGATAAACCATAAGTAATATCCCAATCCGCATGGACCTAAAAGCTGGCATGGAGGTCCAGCAACACGATTCATCCCACCGCGGACATTTCTATTTTTCCTTTTTGTTAATGTTATAGTGGTGGTTTTGGTACCATTGGAGAAGGTGCTCTGGGTTCCGCTGTTGCTGTCCTGAGAGTCCTCTGCACCGCGATAGATGCTCAGCGTTTAAGGCCGTATCGGGAGGGGGTGGGGATTTGGGGTTCTTTAAGCTGTTATGTTAGTATTGTTTCAGTATTCACATGTGCGCAGAGGTCTAGTCTTGATTCCACAAAATCAGCCTTAACATATTCACCTGCAGAGAGTAGATGACAACACAGTTATGCACCCCCTTGCTCGGGACTTGACTATAGTGTTATGGAAAGTTAGGGGCCCAGTTAATACATTTAGAGGGGTGCTATTCTCCGCCAAGCCAAGCGAAATGGGGATGACATCCTTTTTCTACAAGAGACTCATCTTCTGGTTGGCAAGGCTCCCTGTCTTGCCAGGTTTGGGTACCACACAATATATCATGAGGGGTTTACTAGGGGATCAGGAGGGCCTGCCAAACTCATACACCACCCCATTCCTGTCATAGACACCAAGAATTGCCTAGATCATGGTCGACGCTACGTCCTTTTATCGGGCACACTTTATGGGGAATGTATTAACCTTGGTAGCATCTATGCCCCTCCTCCACTGGGCGCCACTTTTGCAGAAAAGATGTCTCGACTATGGGGAGAACTACCAGAGGGCTTGACACTCCAAGGAGGGGACTGGAACAACACTATTACATCGATGGATAGAAGGTGTGCGCCAGGGCGAGAATCCCCAATAGATAGATCCAAACTTCATCTCTTGGCTATTGAATTGGGATGGTCGGACGTATGGCGCAAATTCCATCTCTCCAAACTAGGCTACACACACCTGTCCACCTTTAAGAGGTTTCCTGTGAGCCAAGTTATACACAGTATTTGTTAAAATACCCCTCACACACCAAAAGGGCCCTTGGCGCCATGCTTCATCATCGGGGTCTTCCCACCCCACTACAGGACTGGGCGTGCTACGACTGGCGACTACGCTGGATGTCACAAAGTGGAGGTTCACTAACCTCGATAGCCGGATACAACAGGAGCGATGCTACAATACCAATCCCCCTACTCTGGCAACACCTGTGAGTCTTTAGAAGGAACTCCACAGATCATACCATAGCCGGGGAAACGGTAAAAACGGACAAAAGAAACAATAAAGTTGTTGCAGTAAATCAATGAATCTGTGTGTAGGGGAGATAGCAGGCTTCACTTCTCTATGTGCCCCTGAGTTCCTGCATATCACACAAATAAACAACAGTGAGTAAGACCCCACCCTGCCTGTGTCAAGGATATACTAAGGAGGTAAGGAACATTCACCTATGCACTTACAATGAGATACTGCCCCAAACGCTCCAAGCAAACACAGCACAAAAAAGAGAAAAATAAAGAAAAGAAATCAACATAGTCTGTAGGCTTTGCAATGACAAAGATCCATCCAAGATTCAGCAATATCCAAGATTCAGCAGTATGACCTTCCCACTATGAGCCAATATGAAAAATAACAAAATAAATGTACTTAGCTGCCCATAAGAAAGTCGGCACAGTTATTTGGACCAACTTGCTATTCTGGTGATCCAAATATCATTACGGGCGCTGCTTCTTCCTTCAGAAATCAGCGAGCTGAATTATGTCGATTACAGTCTCTGTAATTACTGCAAAGCTGCCAAAGTCAAGCCCATTCCAGGGGAGGCTTGGTCAATGCGGGAAAATGCAAAATCCTTTGTTATTCCACAATCATTTCTTGAAGGAACAAAGAATACAACAGGAAGCGGCAGTTACCGCAATAGCGCTCCGGCGCGGACACTAATATCAAAAAACAATGAAAAGATTAAAAAAACGCAAACGCGCTCCAGCGCGGCGTTCGTAATAGTCTCATACAAAACCCCAGCAAGCCTGGGGAAGGACAAACAAGTTAACTCGACTCGGGGAAATTCCAGGAAGTCCTCAGGTGACAAGCACTGAGGAAAGGGAGGAGTGGGTTTAGATAGGCAGAAAGAAGAGAAAGGAAAGTAGGACCAATTTACAGGCATTCTGGGAGATGTAGTTGACTAGTTTTCTCACTAGTCTATGGCTTAACCGTGACACTGGAGCACTTCAGTATTGTAAGTGCTATGTGAGGTGTATTTGAGTGAGTGTAAGTAGGGTCAGGAGTGATTTGGAAAAGTGGGTTTTAAAAGAATACCTGGCCTTATGGAAACAAAAAATCTTTATTGGTCATAGGCTGCTATCGTTTAAAATTTGTGTGGCGGAGAAAAATAAGCTTAACAATGAGCTAATTTTCCTAGTGGTGTCAACATGTTTCGAGGCTAAATGCCTCTTCGTCAGGACGGGTTCAGATCCCCCTGTCACTCACTAATGTTGCCACCAATATGTGCTATGTGTATGTACAAGTGAAAAGGTAATGTATAGTACCTATGTGGTATGGAATTACAGTTATAGCCCTACCAGTATTTCTGAGTCGTGAGCCTGCAAAGATAAAATGAGAGCACGTAAATATTTCAGATCACTTCCCAATGCGCGTTTTTTATGTCACCTGTGGAAGGAAAAACATGGTGACATATATGGTGACTGTATGATTTCAGTGAGTCTCAAAATATAAGACACACTAAGGTGCTGTGACCTGTTTAAAAAGGAAAAAAGACACTACATGACAAAACACACACGTAACATAAAACACACACTCTATGTCGTGAAGATCTGCCCATAACAGTGGTGAGCTGTAAAATAAATAAATGCAAATGGAAGTTTTTGTCAAAATACATATTGGAATACGTTGGGGTCAGTGCCCCATGCCCCATGAGCCAGTCTGGCAGAGGGGTAAATAGGATTTCCATCTGTTGATACAGGGGAAGAAAAATGGAGTATGCCAGAGTTAAGTAAGGAATGTGGGAGTGGTTCTTAAAGTCAAAGTGTTGGGCTCTTCAGCGTGGCTATGCTGTATTCACTAATCCTCGAGAATTCCTCGCATCCTCCCTCGCCCACGGCTTCCGTGGTGTGAGCGTGTGGAGCGGAGGATGTTGTTATATACTCGTTCGAATTGGATTATTGACAGCACCTGAGCCGGTGCCAAGCGGCTGTGGATGGTGCCTTAACTCGAGCGACCTATGCTAGGGAAAGGCGGCCTTTCGCAGCGGCCATCTTGGAATAGTAATGTTTCGCTGAGCGATGCTTTTAGCTGAAAAAAGCGAGGTCCGCTTGTGCCCGATTCTCAAGTTGTGAGCACCGCTATGGGTCTGATTTTATTGGCAATAGTACAGACATGTAGGCGCTATGGGCTAAATCAGTGATAGGGAACATGGAAATGAGCCCCAGAAGGCGCGCGTGCACGGTGCAGGTTTCGAGAATTGTATTCCCTCATGGTGGAGGACTGCTTTTGGAGTTGTTGCGTGCATGCGCTAAACCCTATTCCTAATGGATATAGGAGGCTGGCATCCTTGACGAATGCAGGATATTTCAGGATAGAAGGCGGGGAGTAGCGAAACTGGGCGGAAATTAGAAGGAACCTCTGGGTCAGCATTTGCTTTCTTCAGCAAAGGGAGGAGCATCCCATGTTTCCAATTAGCAGGTATTATTGCCTCAGCAAGTGAGGCATTGAGAAGGTCCACAACCCATTTAAGGGTCCAGTTTTTTTAGAACTGAAATTGGAAAAAGGTCCTTAGGAGAGCCTGATTTAATACTATTCAGGGTATCTTTAAATGACGTTATGTCAAAAGGTAACCATCTATCCAATGTATTCTTTGTAACCTCCGGTAATTCTGAGGGAAGGGTAAAATGTATTAGTGGATTATTAGACTGTGGACATTGTACTCCATTCGTATCAAATTCTGAATATATATTCTCATTAAAAAACATTGCTAGATTTTCACATAGTGTTACCGTAAGATTAGGCGGTTCTGGTTGGTGTGTAGCGCCTGACAATTCTTGCGCCATTTTGAAAAGTGTTTTCGAATCGTTTTGGGGTAACATGATATTGTTCTTTATATGTTCTGCACGTTCTGCTTTACATAGTGCCTAGTAGCCTTTTATGGCTTGGTTATAGTTCTGTTTTTCAGTTGGGGCATAGTGTTTTCTCCATTGCCTCTCTAGAACTTTACATTTTGTTTTTTCTAATTTAAGATTGTCTGAAAACCATGGCGCAGGAGGCCGTGGCTGTTAATTTTGTTCTTAGTTAAAGGAAGACATGTGTCTAACGACAAACTTCACCAGTTATGGATGGTGTCCGCATCTGTGGTGCTAACTAGCTTTATATCTGGTCTGGAGTGCAAAAGATGAGTATTAAGTCGATCAATGTTCAATTTTTTCCAGTTTCTCATTCCAAAAGCAGCATCCTTGGTGGTCATGGGCTCCTGTCCCAAAACCTGATTAATCTTAAAGCTAACTAAAGAATGGTCCGACCATACCAAAGGAAGGGCTGCTTCGCATATAATGTTACTTAAATTAGAGAAGATTGGGTCCAGTTGGTATCCTGCTTTGTGCGTAGGGCCAGTATTACATAAGGTAATATTTAGAGCTGCTAAGTCAGAGACCAACGTAGCGCTAGTTGCCCATAAAGATGTAGGTTCAGGTCTCCTAGTATTGAATAATTCGTAGGTTCAAGAACAAAGGGAGCAATAAAGTCAGGAAGCGCCGCTGCCAAGGTACCAGATGCGCCCAGAGGTCGATAAATTAGTATCCCAGAAAAGGTAAATTGGGGTGTAAGAGCAAGCTTGAAAATGCCGTCTTCACATTTATCAATCGGAAGTTCTTCCCATTTACAATTTCAAAATGATTCCAATGCCACCTCCTATTTTATTCACATGATCCTTCCTAAGGATCGTGTAGTTATGGGGTAAACCAGTGGCTACATCAGGGCCTGAGCTATCATTCAGCCACGTTTCTGTCATGAGATGGCATCTGGCTGAAAATTTATAAGTAAGTCAAAAATGTCTTCTTTATGTTTCGGAAGCGACCTGCAATTAATACTAAAGAACAAATATTCTTTAGTGGTCACTTCCTTTTTGTGCTCTGAATGGTGCTTAGAAGCCCTTGCTGGGTTTATATGACCACATAATGCCGGAAAGAGGGCAAAAGAGTGCAAAATTGCAGGAGTAGGAGTTAAAAAGGTGGTTATTCAATGGTGCGATCTCACAATTCTTTTGTCGCTTAGGGTGTAGCGCGCTGAGCTCTATATGGGAGTTTGTGCGGTGAACAGAAAAAAATTGCCTAGGGGTTATGGCCCCTGGCCCCGGCCGGACGCTGATGGGTCCCAGACGGGCTTGCCTTTGGGCCGCCTTCGGCGACCCGCCGGCACGCCCGCTGCGCGCGTCCGCTGCTCGTTGCCTCCATGTGTGACTAACTAGTCCGACCGTAATCCGCCCGCCTCCCCGCACCTCTGCCCCGGAAATGACGTAGCTCTACCGCCGTCACTCCCTCCACAAACAACCGGGAAAACCCGTGGTGGATCGGGGAGCTGGCGGGTAAAAATGAGCGTCCGAGATACTGGTGAGGAGGCTGTGCAAAATATCTCTGGTCAATTTAAAAAAAAATTAAAAGTAAGGACAATCACAATTTTAAAACAAGGAAATAATATTATTAAAACGATAAACACGGTCCATCAGAAGATAAATTACCACGCTGACTCTGTTAGTTAAGCTTGCACACAATATTAACCCACTCATTATGAGCCTTAAGAAGGAAACTGAAATATGATATCCCCCCCGCTCTCATTATATGGGCCCTAGGCAATTTTTAAAATGGTCTCACTGCCTAGAATACTTTATAGATTACAGAATTTCCCGTATGCTATACCCTGGTTTTGGTTCGCACAAATTAATGCCATACAGAACAATTTTCTCTGGAACGGCGGACCGTATGGTTTTTTTTTTAGTACGTGCAGGCAGTCGACATATTGGGGCGGCATTGCGGCTGCGGACGTGTATGCATATTACATGGCCTCCCATCTTCTAATTGTAAATGAGTGGTGGTATAATTTGCCTATGGATCCAGCATTTGCACTAGAACATATGGCAATGGAGGGCACGCCCCTCCTTCACCTCCTGTATAGCACGCAGGACCTAGACTTTCTACCCCCTTCCAGTGGAACAGTGGTTCAACTCAGGAGGTCTGCGGTTAAGCAGATGAGATGGCATTGTCACCTGACTCAGGTGACCCTGCTGTGGCTCAGTGTCGGCATTAGCAGTATTTCGAGGGTTGGACTTAGTGGGAATATCCACCTTAGGTGACGTAGTGTGAGGTACAACCTTAAAGCCGTTCCAACAGCTACAGAGTTTCCGCTACATAAGACTCAATTTTATAAGTATCTCCAGCTGCAGCATGCTCTAACTCTCCCACTTCAGTCGATTGATAATTTGCCAGAATTCCATCCTGTGGGGGGACACTTATTAATGGGTGACTTAGGCAATCATAAAATCTGTCAGATTTACCAAACACTGACGATGCACACTCATACAGCCCCACAAAAGACCAGAAATGCATGGTTAGAGGACATACCGGATATGACCGATGATGATTGGACCGAAGCCTTGGCTAGCCTTTGAAGTTCAGGGGTA
>NW_028252647.1:722500-727500 GCF_964263255.1 Lissotriton vulgaris | reverse complement strand
CGTGTCTGTTGCAACTGTCTGAAACAATGTTTTTAATACTGCTTGTCCCACTCTAGCTTGTTGTGTTGTGTGCACATCTACACAATAGTGTTTTGTGAAGGTGTGCGGTGTAACCCAGGTAGCCGCTTTGCATATGTCATCTAGTGGAATGTTTCCCAGAAATGCCATAGATGCTCCTAGTTTACGTGTAGAGTGAGCTCTAGGAGGAACAGTTAATGTTCTCTTTGCCTTTAAGTAGCATATTTGAATGCATTTTACAATCCATCTGGCAATGCCCGCTTTGGAGATGGGATTGCCTTTATGTGTGGGAGAAAACGCAACAAATAGCTGTTTTGTCTTTCTGAAAGTTTGTGTTCTTTCTATATAGTACAATATGGCCCTTCTAACATCCAGTGTATGTAGGGCTCTTTCAGCTACTGTTTGTGGTTTTGGAAAGAAAACCGGTAATTCCACTGACTGATTGATGTGGAATGCTGAAATAACCTTCGGTAAGAATTTTGGGTTTGTTCTAAGAACCACTTTATTTTGGTGTAGCTGCATAAATGGTTCTTGAATCGTAAAAGCCTGCAGTTCACTTACTCTTCTGAGTGACGTGATAGCTATGAGGAAGGCTACCTTCCATGTGAGGAATTGTATTTCACACCTATGCATAGGTTTAAATGGTGACCCCATTAGTCTGGTAAGCACTATGTTGAGATTCCAGACTGGGGAAGGTGGTCTTCTTGGTGGAATGACTCTTTTGAGTCCTTCCATGAAAGCTTTAATTGCTGGTACTTTAAACAGTGACAGATGTTGCCTGTTTTGTAGGTACGCCGCTATGGCTGCGAGATGAACTCTGATAGAGGTATATGCTAGGTTACATTGCTGTAAGTGTAATAAATAGCAAATGATTTGTTTAGTGGATGAGTCCAGAGGGTTGATGTGCTTACTGTTACAGTGTATAGCAAACCTCTTCCATTTTGCTGCATAGCATGCTCTGGTGGTAGGACGTCTTGCTTGTTTAATGATTTCCATGCATTCTGGTGGTAAATCTAAATACCCAAACTCTATGACCTCAGGAGCCAGATCGCTAGGTTCAGTTGTTTGGGATCTGGGTGCATTATTTCTCCATGGTTCTGTGTAAGATGCATGGGTAATAACCTTAGCTTTTGATGTGGTACTTGTGAGAGTTGTAGCAGCGTGGTGAACCACGGCTGTCTTGCCCACGTGGGTGCCACTAGTATCATTGTCATTGAGTGTTGTTGCAGTTTCCGAACCAGTAATGGAATTAGTGGTAGAGGAGGGAACGCGTAAGCAAATCTGTTGGACCAATTTATCCACAGTGCATTGCCCTGGGACCTTTGGTGTGGGTACCTGGATGCGAATTCTTTGCATTTTGCGTTCTGATGATTGGCAAACAGATCTATCTCTGGTTGCCCCCATCTTTGGAAGAATGGCTGTAGTATTTGGTCGTGCAGCTCCCATTCGTGTACCTGTTCTGACTGTCTGCTTAGGATGTCTGCTATTTGATTTTGAACTCCTGGTAGGTGTTCCGCTAACAGGTAGATCTTTTGAGGAATGGCCCATCTCCATATGTCCTGTGCTAGTCTGGACAGTTGGAGAGAGTGTGTCCCCCCCCTGTTTTTGAATATAATACATTGCAGTCATGTTGTCTGTTCTGATCAGGACTGCTTTGCCTGTTATTTGCATTTGGAAAGCTTTTAGTGCTAGAAATATTGCTAATAGTTCTAGGTAGTTGATGTGCAGTTTCTTTTGCTGCACACTCCACTTCCCCTGTACTGTGTATCTGTCCATATGCGCTCCCCATCCGGAGAGCGATGCGTACGCTGTTATTATCACTTGTGGAATTGGCTCTAGGAACGACCGTCCCTTGGAAATGTTTTCTGTGTTCCACCACTTCAGAGAGCGATACGTCCGGTCGTTTACCAACACCAGATCTGTGTTCTGACCTTGAGCCTGATTCCACTGTGTCGCTAGACACTCTTGTAGTGGGCGCATTTGTAGTCTGGCATGTGGTATTAGCAGTATGCAGGAGGACATCATGCCTAATAGTTGCATAAACACTCGTGCTGGTAGTGAGTGTTGTGGTTGAAATCTTTGTATTAACCCGACCATTGTCTGTACTCTGATTGGGTTGGGGTATGCTATTGCCTTTTCTGTGTCTACTGTAGCCCCCAGGTATTGCTGAATCTGGTTTGGTTGCAGGTGTGATTTTTTGTAGTTCACCGTGAACCCTAGGTGGTGCAGCAATTGAATTGTCTTCTGTGTGTTGTGAAGACATTCTTCCTTTGACTTGGCCTTTATTAGCCAATCGTCCAAGTATGGGAAGACATGTATTTGTTGTCTTCTTAGGTGTGCTGCCACCACAGCTAGGCATTTTGTGAAAACTCTCGGTGCTGTTGTGACACCGAACGGAAGGACTTTGAACTGATAGTGTTGTCCTTCTAACACAAACCTTAGGTATTTTCTGTGGGCTTTGTGAATTGGGATATGAAAGTAAGCGTCTTTTAGATCCAGTGTAGAAAGAAAGTCCCCTTTCTTCAGTAAAGGGAGTACTTGTTGGAGCGTGACCATGTGGAAGTGCTCCGAATTTATGTAAGCATTGAGAGGTCTGAGGTCTAATATTGGTCTTAGGGACCCGTCCTTTTTGGGGATCAGGAAGTATAGAGAGTATACTCCTGTTCCTTGTTGATCTTTTGGGACCTTCTCTATTGCATGCTTTTGTAGAAGTGCTAGCACTTCTTCTCTTAACAATGTCAGATGATCTTGACTCATTGGACGCTGTTTGGGGGGGATGTTTGGTGGGGTAGCTGTGAGTTCTAGGCAATAACCATGTTGGATAATTTGTCTCACCCACTTGTCTGACGTGATGTTTTCCCAGACAGGTAGGAACTGTGATAGACGTCCCCCGACCGGTGTTATGTGGTCTGGGGGGAGTTCTATGAAGTCACTGTTTTGGTGTTGAGGCGTTGCGGTTGTTATTATTTCCGCGGCCTCTTCCCTTATTGTTGTTACCTCTGTAACTGCCTCTTGAATTACCTCTGGGTGATGTTGGTGTGAAAGATGTGGATTGCTGATTCGTTCCTGTGTTCTTTGAGCCCCCTCTATAGGTGGATCTACGAAAGGAACCTCTGTGTGTTGGCTGTTGCAATGCTCCCATTGACTTAGCCGTTTCCGTATCTTTCTTCATTTTTTCTAATGTCTCGTCTGTGCTTGAACCAAACAATGTCTTCTGATCAAATGGTTTGTTCAGTAGGGCTGTTTGTACTTCTTGTTTGAATCCTGAGATTCTAAGCCATGCGTGCCTTCTTAGCATGACGCTAGTGTTAATCGACCTTGCTGCAGTGTCTGCTGCGTCTAATGCACACTTAATGGAAGTATTGGTTATTATTTTACCTTCCTGTATTAATTGGTCTGCCTTCTTCTGATGTTCTTTTGGGAGATGTGTGAGAAGTTTTTCTAACTCATCGTAATGTGCCCTGTCGTAACGTGCGAGTAGTGCTTGTGTATTGGCTATACGCCAGCTATTCGCTGCCTGTGATGCTACTCTTTTGCCTGATGCATCTATTAACTTCGACTCTTTATCTGGTGGAGGAGCCTCTCCTGTAGATAATGAATTTGCTCTTTTACGAGCGTTTGAGACCACCAGCGAGTCTAGAGGTACATGCCCTCTAATAAATATTGGGTCCTTTGGAGCCGCTTTGTATTTTTTATCGATTCTTGGGTTTAACACCCTGGCTCTCACTGGGTTTTCGAATATTTCCTCTGTGTGAGTAAGAAGACCCTTCTACATAGGAAGAGTACCTGATGTTCTCTGTGCATTAGGTAGAGTCTCTAACAAGAAATCCTCTATTTGAGGTTCTGTATGCATATCTAGTTTGTGATATTTTGCTGCCCTATTAATGAGCTGCACAAAACCTGTGTTATCATCAGGTGGTGAAGGCTTTGAGGGATATAGCTCTGGGTCGTTGTCCTCATCTGACCCTACATCATAATTTTCCCATGGATCCTCCTCATCTGGGATAGTTTCGTCATCCCCTTGAGGTTCTCCCTCCCCTAGATCACTGTCTACATCTGACTGAGGTGTAGCTGGTCTTGGTGTGGAAGGTGTAGGAATATTTGGCCTATTGTGAGGAATAGGAGAAGAGGGTGTTACTCTAGGACGAGGAGAAGCAGGAGGAGTTATATTCGTCCCCATTGTTCTCTTTTTTGAAGGAAGAGGTTTATCTTCTGACTGTTCACTCTTTCTCTTCTTCGTGACCACTTTCCCAGTTTGTGGATCAATAAACAAGATCTTTTGTTTGGGATCTGTCTGTTGCTCCTGAATCGGTACCGAGGGTTCTGGTTCCGAGAGGTGCTTTTGTTTTCGATCGTCAGATCTTGTTGTTTTCGACACCGAATGTTTGCTCGATTCCGACTTTCTTGGTATCGAGTGTCTCTTGGGCGATAAGTCATATTTATGTTTCGACATGGAATGTTTCGATACCGAGCTCTCCTTTGTATGTAGCCTCGGTGCCGAAGTCGATGTCGCCCTTTTCTCGGATCCGACATGGTGGGAGTCCGAGTGTTTCGGTTTCAGTTTCGGTTTCGTTGCCGGGCCCGAGGGCGGGGCGTCGGAAACTTTTTTCAGCGGTTTGACCGGGCCCGAGGGCGGGGTCGTTACCGAGCGGGGTCGGTTTTTCGGTAAGGGGACGTCGTCACTCACAGTTTGTTGCTCTATGAGTTCTTCAACCTCCGACTGGTCCCCTTCCGACCCCGACTGGTCCTCTTCTTTCTCGATTTGTTCGTCTCCGAACAGCTCCGGGATCGCTTCCGCCTGCATTCTGGAAACCTCGTGTCTTCGAGCTCGACGATTTCTAATCGTTAGCTTGGAGGAGAATGCTGCGCAGGCTTCGCAGTCCCTGGATTCGTGTTCAGGCGATAGACAGAGGTTGCACACCTCGTGTAGGTCCTTGTGTGGGAACTTAGCACCACACGTTGGACATTTTTTGAATGGAGTC